>NC_030382.2:32093022-32159879 GCF_001625215.2 Daucus carota subsp. sativus | reverse complement strand
GGCACAATCTGCCCTGGAAGCTCAAGAAAAAGACAGATCAGGAGGTGCAGAAGAAGGTGTACATCTGCCCCGAAATCGGTGTGCACGCCCAACATGATCCAGCAAGGCTCTCGGAGATCTGACTGGAATCAAGAAGCATTTTTCTAGGAAACATGGTGAGAAGAATTCAGTTGCACCAGGTGTCACAAGAGGTATGCTGTGCTGTCTGACCTGAAAGCTCATAGCAAGATCTGTGGAACCAAGGAGTACAAATGCGAGTGTGGTACTACCTTCTATGTGTAATTTTTAGGGGCCATTTAGATATATTTAAAATAATTGCTTCCTGTTTGAAATAAAAAAAGTGTAGTAGAATTAGAAGCAAGTTAAGACTTTGAGTGATTAAAATATTTGAGAAAGAAATACAAACTATGAAATAAAAGCTTGTATATTCTCAAATTTTTATAAGTATTCTATTCTTGACTTTTTACATAATATTCATTTTCTCTTGTTTGTGATCTAAAACTCAACTGTTTGTATGTATGATTTTTGATTACATGCCGATTGGTGTTAATCATAAACCGGGGATTCTAACTCCATTTATACCGGCCCGTCAATTTCCAACTAAAATTAATTATGTAAAATAATAATTTTGTAAGAAAATTTGCCAAAAAAAATTATTATGTAACAAAATTGGTAGTAAAAAGTGGAAGACACAAAAACTTATATTAGTTAGTTAATTAATTATTATATACTCAAAATTGCAATCGAATAATTGTTCAAACACCTTTATCTCTAAACACTCATGAGAAGGAGGAGTACGAAATTTTCACAATAAGTCAAGATTTTCTTGTGGGACAAATACCCACGTAATTATGGTGTGAAGTTAAAATGATTAGTGATCCTATATACTTAAAGAAAATTACAAAAATATCCATAAAACCCGTGCATGCGAAGTTAAAATGAATAATCATCCTAAAATATTTAAAGAAAATTACAAAATATCCATGTTTTCAAATATATTTTGAGAAATTAATATGTTAAAAATTATACAAAAGTGGTTGTAACTTTGTTAAAAAAAAATTGATTAATTTTCTGCTTGAAGAATTATAATTAAATTGCATATATAATTATACTGTATTTTTAGAAAAAAAATTATAATTTACTTCTTTTTACACGGAAAATCCTAAAATTCTGTTAGTATAGGTTAGTTGCTGTAAACTTTTCTTATCAAACATTTGACCCAATTTTCCTAATCAAATATGTATTTAAATTTTATTTAAAAAATATATGTATTTAAATTTTCAGTATGATTAACCCAAAGTGGGTCCATCCTACTTTGGTTTGGCCACAACCAAACTAGGTTGTTCTGACATTCTGACAACAAGTTTTAATAAGGTAATATTGGGCCCCCAATCCATCTTTCCTCGAAAAAGTTGCTCATATATACCCACAAATGCTCAGCAGTTTTATCTTTCCCACTTCTATCGTTATTCATCTCACAGTCACACACTCATAGACCACAGGGCAACTCCTTCTTCTCACAATTTGTAAGATCTTGCATATATCTCTTTTTTTTCTTCGGTTGCTTTATATGTTTCATTAATCAATCATCAGTTTATATATATGAACACTTTATATAACATTTTTTCTGTTCTATGCTTGTTTATGTGTGATTAGTATATCATTCAGAAGTGTTCTGTTCTGTATAATTATGTGTTTTTATTACCTCTTGTGTTTTGTTAGTTTGATTATGAGCGAGTAGATGTATAATCTGGTGTTAAGTTGAACCCTAGCTATGATAGATGCATGATTTTCCAACCCCAAATAGATTATTTAATTGCTCTTCCCCTTATTGAGTAGTGCTAATTAACAATTACATGTCAGGCATGATTATGTGTATTTTTTGAACCAATATCTAATTACTATCGGAAGTTGAATTTAGATGGTTGTGATTTATCCAATAAGGACATGAAATTCTCAATGGAAATAGGTAGAACGGATTGTTAGGAAATCAGGATGATGTGTTTAATGTCTGTAATTTGCATGATACCATGGAAATAGGCTTGATTGTATTATTAGAGAATCCATTAATACTCGGAAGAGGTTATTGGTATTTTATAGGGCACATCTTTCCTCTTGAGTAATTGTAGGCTAGTTTAGGTCATAGTCTCAGTAGATAAGATCTTATAAAATTAGAATATTTATATTATTAATTAAAATACTATTTTTTTATATAGTATATAAAAAATCGGTAAACCATTCGGTTTTCGGTTAATCGAGGTTTGAAAACTGTAAAAACAAAAATTTGGCTATCGAAAACCGAACCGAAATTTAAAATTTGGTTAACCGAACCGAAATTATTTTAGTTTTCAGTTCGGTTAGTAAAACCGAACCGAATGCACACCCCTACCTAGGAGAAGTTATATGTACTCAAGACCTATATGAACTTGAGATCCAAAAGATGAGGAAATGGAGAAAGGATCAAAGAAGGGAAAGACTGTGGCCTTGGTTGCATAAAAGAATGAAGAACATGGGACCACACTTTAGAATTTGAATACTAAGGATACACCAAGTATGAAGGCTTGTAAAGGGAGGACAGAAATGGAAAGCTGATAGAAGAGGATGATGAATCTTCTACACACAAGCTGAGCTTGATGATATTGATGAACATCTGGCTTTTTGTCTTATAAAAGTTCTCCAAAGCTCAAGTTCACGAGAAACTCTATAACCTCTAAACCATTTAGAAGGAGTAGTCATCCAAAATCATCAAACTTGGTTGACAGATCAAAATTTAAATGTTACAATTGTGGTCTACTTGGTCAATTCTCTAATGAGTGCATAGAACCCATAGCTGAAAGAAAAGCTCCTCAACTGAAAATATTGATTACAGAAAGAAATACTTTAAGCTCCTAAAGCAAAAGAGAAGAGAATTCATCACTATGGAGAAAGTCTGGGCGGCTGATGGAGATGATTCAGATGATGATCTTCTTGTGAATATTGCCTTGATAGCTAAAGAGACGAATCAGAAGCCAAACCTATAAGCAGTTGACAGTTAAAAACCACTAACACTTCTGAACTTTCTAATATTGAATGCTAGAAAAATATTGATGACATGTCAAATGAAATATAAAATCTTATAGTTTCTCTAAATCATTAACCAAAGGGATTTATCTAAATGAGCTCCTATATAGGGAATGTGACATAAAATGCTCCTCCAACAGTGTTACACGGATTCCCTAAATCCCCAAGACATCCTCAATATCACTAGTTAGTTCTAATTTTTTTGCGGAATCCCTAAGACATCGTTCGGTCATATATTTTGGTAACCAGTAATCATTCCCTATTTCATTTTTTGGAATAAAATTCAATTTTACGGGGTCCATGTCGGAGACAGCGGGGCAGTCGTTACACCTTTCGTGCAAAGAGCCTCTAGAACAAGGAGGGGGCGATCAACCATCCACTCCCGAGATTCATATTGATCGATTGATCTCCGCACGCTTCGCCTGCTCCTTCCCCGTGTCTACTAGTGCTCCTGTCCAGAGCGAAGAAAGGGCGAAAAAGCGCCGCCGAAGCTATTTGTTGTTTTTGGCATATTGCTTACCACTAGGTTGGATCGGATGTCAACCAAGATGCTCGCCACATTTTGGCTAGATTCAAATTTGGCCTGAGACACGATATAAGGAAAGAGTTGCTTCGCAACCCCTTTCTAGTGTGGAACATGGTTTTCAAGTGGCCTTAGATACGGAGGAGTACTTACGTGTGCGAACAACTGTCTTATATTTATAAATAGAATTATGAATAAAAATTTCTGTGGGCAGTAAGCAGCAGATCTCCCCTTCCTTTTCTAATAAATAGTTTGATCCATTTTACCGAGAAAGTCTACGGTTCGAGTCCATATAGCCCTAGAGCCCTAAAAAATGAAAATAAAAAATTTGTATAAATTGTATAATTGGAATTTTCCCATTCTAGTTTTGTTTCTTGAAAATAGAATTTCTTATTTTGAAGTAAAATGTATCGAAAAAATAAAAATAGTGGCCGGGAAGGTTATAGTAGCCAGATTCATTGGAATCGTTAGTTTATACATTGGAGAAAAACTTTGTTATTAATAGACTAGGAAAGGAAAACAGAATAACTGAAAGAAAGGAAATCTATTAGTTATTTGTCAAAATTTCATTCATTAAATGACCATAATTACGGGGGGTAGCTCCGAGTTTTTGAATGGTCTTTAATCTCATTTATATCTCTTTCTATACTATTGACCCCCACTATTTTATAGATCTTAGGTAATTTATCCCCGGTATATATTACCCCTTTTATAGTTGAAATACATAATTATGATAAGAATCATGATAAATAGTGAAACTCCTCTTTATTGGATTAAATATATTATTATAATAAAATGAGAAATAAATATAGAAATTGTTGTTGGAAGTTGACATACAAATTAGTAATGCTGAATCACTAAGATTTTTATTTCATAATATATAAAAGAAAATGCATTAGAACACTTTTAAAGTACTTGCTCTAAATAATATTTACATCATCTTCGTGTCTGGGTTCCGTTTTTCCATCCACAGACCTTCATATTTTTATCATACTTTAGAAAGTTTGGAACTTGATGCCCATATACTAATCCTAAAAAACAACCTTCATCTTTGAATATATTTTCAGTCATGACTCCAACTTCTTCTTGTTAAAATAAAAATACGATTTCTCTTTTTTCGGTAATCAACGTTTTTTCTAAGCCATAAAGAAGGATCTTTCACGTTTAAATTGCAATCACACCCCTAGTAATTAATTGCCAAATACTTAAAATGATTCCTTCCTAAAAAAGAACATGTTTTCTCTTCTTATTCAAAATCTATCGTCATTTTAACTTTATGTTCACACTTATTTGATCACCAAAATATGTTGGTTATCATAATAGATGGTGTTAAACTCTAGCTAGCTTCTTTTCACATGTGTGATGTTATTAATTATATTAAATCCACTATCTACGTGTTAGCATGTGGTGTGAGCATAGAAGATATATATATGATTTCCTATAAAAGAATTTGAGATGATTTTTACCAACTATTCTCTTCGTCCCATCTAAATATTTATATTTGGATGGGACTTGAAAATTAAGAACATAAGTAAAATAATGGATGAAAGTAAGCATAATGAGTATAGTGATGGACAATATGATATTTAATGCATAAACTACATATGGTGGATGCAAAATGAGTATAGTGAAGAGACCATTTAATATTTAATGCATAAACTAAATATGATGGATGTAAGTGCCTGCAGTTGATTTTTATATGGAGATTACTAACCCAAAAATTGTTCCCAAATACTTTTCCCAAATGCTAGTTTGCAGTGATTAATTAGTTCTACTTACGGTTAAAAATAATGGACCCCTATATGCACATAAACCACCTAATTACCTATATGCACATAAACCACCTAATTAGAATTAGTTCCACGTCATTTAATAAAATAATACGGGACAAGATTTGAGATAAATAATATTATTTTGTTATATTATAAAGATTACTCTTTTTTGATAAGTTTTGTAATAAAAAAATCGAAATTGATATTTTTTAGGAAATAGTTGGGACGAGAACTATTTATTTATCCGGTATTTCTTAGACATATGCCTGATGTGCAGTATTGTGTAGCATGGAGAAGAATAACCCCCAAAATACTGTTTCCAGACGTAGAGTGGTGCCCATAAAGATCAACTCCATTTTCATCGATTTTAGGGGTTACCAAATGCAGCAAGTTGGTGGAAACAATCATAATAGTCTACCAAGCAGGTTACCAATTAAACTTAAGTACTTTGCGTCTTCTTTCAAACTTCAGTGCAATGTGAATTGGCTCATGATCTTTTAATTAAGTTAATGTAGCAATTAGAATGCACATATATGACCAGAAAAAATTAAAATCAAAACATGTGTGCAGGAATGACTCTAGGCAATTGGCAAAATCTGGAGAGGACGGCGCTGAAATAAAGGCAAATGAAAATTCTGTGGAGCATAGTTCTGGTAAAATCTGCTCTGTTTTGTTATGTGTTTTGCCTCGGTTTTGTGCTTATATGTGGCTGACTATTGTTGTAAAATCCCTTGTGTTGATAGTCAGTAGGCTTATGTACAATATAGATTAGGATTTGTTGTTTGGTTGTTGATTTATGGAGTTTTGAAGGGAGCTAAGGTGGAAGGAGACACACACACACACTATGGCAGAATTTTTGTACTAGATAAACTAAGGGAGTTAGGTATGTTTTGGTTAGGCCTTCATAGGCCTGAGTTCCCTGGAGTTGGGACTTGGTTTGTACAAGTCTCCAGTAGCTTTAGAAGTAATAAAAACATCCATTTAGATAGGTGCAGACACTCATTTCAGAGAGCAACACAGAACAGGGCACTTTGTAGTGTAATGCATCTTTGAGTGATCAAAACTATGTCATTGGTGAGGCCTTCATGGGGCCTTACTTTAGATAAGTCTAATGAAGTCTTAGGAAGCTTAACAAGTCATTAGAATGGCTAATTGAATTAGTTAATGAGGTTTTAAGTGAGTGAAATCAGGGCAGTGTACACAGCAGAGGAGGCTGTTCTGTGCCAAATTGGCATGGAGGCTTAGGGAGGCCTGAGCAAGGCCTTAGTGTCAAAAAAAATGCACAACTTAGATTTAGGTCTTAGGTATCCAGAGAAGTCAATATTTCACCAAGGTACAAGGTGGAAACGGTTGTTTTTTCCAAGGCACTCCATGTGCCAAAGTGCCTAAGCAGAGTAGTCACTCGAATGCATTAGTTTTTAAAGGTCTTTGTAAGCAAGGCCTTTGAGTCACACCACTTCATAAAGTTAGTTTAGGATCATATCAACCTGTAGAAATTAAATTAGAGTGAATGTCTTAAGTGGAGATGCCTCATTTCTTCTAAAATACACAAGTGTCACCTAGAGAGTCACATTTAAGAACCAAGTTGGGATGCATTGCATATGAGTATGTCATCAGTGAGGCCTTGACCTCATATTGAGTTCATGAGTTAGTTTTAAGTCATATAAGATAGTTCAAGTTAGTTTAGATCAATGCACTTAGTATAGATGCATCATTTTTGCCAAGGCACACAAGTGCTGCCAAGGTAAGCACTCTAGTAAGTCAAGTAGGATGCATTCCATTGGTGAGTCTTGTGAGGTGGGGGGACAAGTGTGCCTTACTCTTATTTGGTTAAGTTAAAGTCAGTAGGGTGTAATTAGGAGGTGTTGGTCTTAGACCTTATGTGTTACTTGACTAATTGCTTAAGTGACTTAAGGAATTACTAAGTAATATTAACTAAGTAATAGTATGCCATGCCTTACTTGTTATGTGCATTACTTGATGAATATGTTACTTGTTATTAATTAAGCTTTAGTTTATATATTTATATATGTGTATATATTTTACACACACACTCACACACACACGAAAGGGTAGTTAGCATTGTGGTGACAAGGAACTCTCAAACTTACCTTTATACTTGCTTGTTGATTATATACCCTGTGAATGCATTATTACTGCTTATCTAGAACTGTATCACCTTATCATCACCCTATGATCAAACTTTAGAGTTCAATAGTACCCATAATACTTGAATTGACCTTTTCATATAATATCACCTTACACCCACATGAATATCTTCTAATAGTCCCTTGATGCATATTGAGAACTTGAGATCCCACATTAAACTGAATTATCTCTTTTGGAACCCTGATCTTAATAACATTCCCTTATTTTAGAAAGATCCTTTAAATCTTGAAAACACTTTTGCTTAGTAGCTTGTCCTTGATCAAGACCCTTTTTTTATTGAAATGGAATTAAATTGATTTGACTTAAAAAGGAATTGGATGGTATTTTTCTAATAAGACTGAGGCGCCAGTCATTTAATTTAATTGCAGCATCAGTAGCGGGCAGCCTGATGTCTGTATATGGCCAATGTGTGCCGAGGATCCTCCCTGGTTGAATCACTTTATGTGCTTCGGAGCTTGATGTGGGCTGATCACCCCTCAATGCTCGTGGCGCTGTGTGATTCCAATTCCAATAAACTCGTTATGTTTTGCACCTTTACTTGAGATTATACCTTGTGATATCCATTGTTATTGTTGCACTTGTTTATATTGCATACTGTGAACTATTATATATACTGCTTTCACTTGCTGAGCTTTTTGCTCATTAATTGTATTGTTTATTATAACCCTTCAGTGAAACCCGAGGATGGCTCGATTCAAGCAAACCGCCCGTAAGACCACCTCAGGATCGGGTATTGCCTACCGCCGTATGATGGAGCAGGTTGGGAACTTGTAGTTCCCTAACTTTATCTTTTAAGACTTTTGGGGATTTAAAACTTGTAGTAATGACTTAGAATTTTATTTTGGTTTGTAATAACTTTAGATGTTGTTCATACTCATTCCTGGTGATTCCGGGGATTGTGGATTTAGACTTGTAGTTCTTATATTTAAGATTCTGCAGTATAATTATTATCGTATTATGCATGCTTTAGTCGGTTATTATTGTGGGTCCGTCACAATAATAAAGACAAGGAATTTAGGTATGTTATTGATAGCATGAATTAATGCTACTCAAACATTGGAAAAGAAGTGTAAGCATGTGTGGATCAAGGAAAAGAAAATCTTGAGTAAGAAAACTCTTGTGGAAGAAACGAATAAATCAACCGATAATGATTATTCTTTGGAAAACAAACTATCAACGGATGAGAATTATCCATTGAGGAACCATAAATCAGTTGATAGAAAAGATAAAGCCTGTGAATAAAATAAAAAAAAGGTAAACAAAAATGCCAAAGTTGGTATTTGTTAGAAATATGTAGCTGATCAACACATAACATACTATTTGTAGTATCTGTGGATCAGATAATCCAACAACGGATGAGGTGTTGTAACAAACTAGGTACTTTTTACTAGTAGTAGTTGATAGAATTATAAGTTGATCAATCGATAAGGTTTTGATCTATCAATGGATGTGTAGTTAGTTTGTCAAATTATAAATATTCGAAGTCATGTATAAATTACACAAGTGAAATGAATATCAACGACTAAATCAAGCCATCAATGAATTAGGAATAAAGATTCAACAACTGCTATTCAACCCATCAATGGCTAGTGGAAAAGAGCTATCAACTGATAAATCAACACTACTAGAAATATGCTAATATACATAAGTCAAATACTGATTTCCCCGAAAATCGTAACCGATGTTACAGTGGGCGATGTTAAAGGTACCTGTCTTTAACATCAGTTGTTAATAACTGATGTCTATTGTTGAATTTTACATCGATTATGTACACCTTAAATAATGTATATTATACTCTTTAACATCCCTGTAATCTAAATATCAAGTACATAATCAAAGCCTGTGTAGTACATAATCATGTCGTTTAGGTATTCTATGTGAAGATCCAATATCGATCAACTAATACACATCCATGTAATCTAAATATCAAGTACATAATCAAAGCCTGTAAAGTACATAATCATGTCGTTAGGTATTCTATTTGAAGATGAACTTTTGTGTCATTGAGGCCTTCTAAATGCACCACCACCTGCAGCAACTGGTCTAAGTAACTCACTGCTGCTATCTTTCTGAGGGGTTCTACATAAAATTCCAATCCCTTGACCCTGGATAATGAATAGGACAACATGGCCTAAAGCAACTAAGTACCAAAATTAAAAGCTAGGACAAAAAATAAAATAGCAGTAACAAGTCTGGTACTTCAGCAGTTAAAAGAAAAAAGGTTATCTTTGGCTTAGTAGCTTGTACATTGATATGTATACTTCAACCCAATAGATCTTTACTTCAACGGCTGATTATTGACTCATCAATCGCTAATTTGAGAGCTATCAGTTGACAACTACAACAAAGAAAAAGGACAATGGTCACATGCATTGATCAGAAAAAGTACAAACCGTTTTGGAAGCTAAGCTATATATAGTCTTAGTCTGATGTTGAAGAACTTGAAGCTTACCATTCTAAACTACGCAACATGGAAATATTCAACAAAGCAATTTAGTCAAGAAAAGAAATATTTCCAATAATGTGCAAACAAGAAATTGAGTTCGGTTGTAGCCTTTTCTAGGATTATTTAGATAATTTATTTTTTGTCCAAGAAAAGTTGTAAACTTAAGATATATAACCAAGTGTTGTGTATTATTTTCAAGTGTTCCAAAAAAAACTGAGAAAGAAGAGCAACTTGGAGTAGTCGGGCAAAATCTTGTAAAATTTAGCTCTTTCATCTCTTTGTATGCATCCGTGTTGAAAAACATAGAGAGTTCTTCAATATATAAAAATTCCACAAGTGGGAACCATCTCCACCTGAAAATTTTTAAAGAGTCTTGTTTAATTTCAAATTTCAGTTTAGCTTTAATATCTTTTGTTCTCTCTTGAATACAATTAAGAAATTGTTAGTCCCGAAGTGATATAGAAAGGGAGTTGAATACGTAATTACAAAATTCTCGATTTAAATTTGTTTGCGGATAAGTTCGTTATGTTCGTTTAAATTGTAATCAATACTCCAGTAAGTTTAAGGAATAAATTGTGTTTTATATATAAATCTCGAGGGTGCTATAAATCTAACACGTTGATTAACTGCAAATAATGGTCCACTAATTACAAGTTCTCTCAACAATTGTATCAATCTATCTTGACTATCTTTGCAGTGCACAATCTAAAGATGCAACAACATTTTTTTTTGTTATAACGGCTCTGTCCTTCTACATCTTATACATCCATGTCTAATTAAGCTCCAAGTTTGAATTGTAGGCTTGCCACTTGTCCTTTCAAAAAACGATCTCTAGAAATAATAGTACTAGTGGTTGTTTTATTTGTCTTCTTGATTTATTTCAGATCAGTTTGAACAAAATTGTAAGTTCTCAATATATTTTCTACTTGTCGACAACATTACTTCACGACAACTAATTTGACTTGTCGATAAGTTCAATTCACAACAATTAATATTGATTTGTCGACATCTCCACTTCACGATAGGATTAATGGACTTCGCTACAAGTGACGTCACGATATCATATTATGAGTTTGCTATAGTAGACTCCATGATAACAATCATAGACTTTGTTGTAGATGATATCACTGTAGACTATAGAGATCCTGCGATATACATCATGAAAGGCTTTCGAATACTTGTCGATATCTTGAGTTTGTGATAAACCAAACTAGAGTTCTCCACATGCACTACAACACATCCTGGTTTTTTTTTACGGCCATCTTTTGACGGATTGAGCGGGAACCAAAACTTTTGACGAATTGAGCGGGAACCAAAACTTTTGACGGATATGCTCATCATTTCCGCCAAATCATCCCATAAATACCGTATTATCGTAAAATATAATATAAATAATAAACAAAATTATATGTCAAATTATGGCTTGAACCTAATTGAAAAGATTATGATAAGAGATGATTGTAGGCTAAAAAAGGTCACATGTCTTACTAATTTGATGTACTAGTTATAAATAGTATCTTATTAATATTTTAGATAATTATAAATAGAATTTATCATTTTAATATGGTAATAAGTGATGTGTAATATTTTTACACATTTCTTACCGACGATCGACAAATATAGACATCCATAGAAGCTTGACTATAATTATAGATAAGGGGTGTGTATGGCTAGAGTGTTGTTTTTTAAAGGCCTTCAACTATAATTTTTATATGTGGCATGACAAATGAACTTTTAGCTAAGGGTTTCACATGGATGGAGATAGCTCTTAAAGTTTAGTAAAATATTGTTGAGAAATAATGAATACACGAGTGGACAAAAATTATCAAGAACAAACTAAAATCTGGCACATTCAATAGATATCTTTTGATACGTTTAAGATATTATATGTAGGAGTTTCAAAATGAATAATAAGATATCTCAACCGTTGATTTGAATGGTTGATTTGATAATATCCAGGATTATATTAATAGATTCGATTATATATATTCGATATATATAGATTTGTTTATATATAATTTCAAAAGTAATAGTAAAATTTTATGTACATAGACGTTTTATAATATAAAATACAATATTATCTCTCATTCATTACCATAATAGTAGCTCTAATTGAGATTTTTTTTAATGATATCTGGCCTAATGCATTTATGACTTTTTGTATATATAATGACCGCTTCATGCCATTAGTTAGACACACAAAAACTCATTCAGGCCAAACAATATCTTCACCCAAATCTCAAAAAATGTAGCATTCATCCTTCTCCTCCACCTAATTCACCTCCTCCATGAAAGACACACATCCTATTTCTCCTCCTTCCATTGATAAAACTTGGCCCAATTCCTCATCATCTCCCATGATTAATGCACCGCCCATAAATACACCACAAACGTGCCAGCCATTATTATGGTTGTGCCTTCATCTGCATCTATGCCTCGTCTTGGAGAAGAGGATCTTAAAAATCAACAGAATCTCTACTCCAGAATTCCCCAAAAGAATTTTGAGAAATGGCTGCTTCTGCATCTGCATCTTGGAAAAGTGGAGTTCGAGAATCAGCAGATTCCTCTACTTCAGCATTCATCAGGAGAAGGAGCTACTGCAGATGCTGCTTCTACGAGAAGGAACCGAAATCGTCCCGGAAATCCAAGTAAGATCTTATATATATGTGCGTGGGTTTTGATTGTTTGATCTGTTTATTTGTTATTAATTATGTGACGTTTGTAAATGACAGATCCTGATGCGGTGGTTGTTGCACTCTCTCCTGAATCTCTTACTGCCAAGAATCATTTTATATGTGAGCTGTGCGACAAGGGTTTTCCTCGGGAACAGAACTTGCAACTCCACAGTAGAGGGCACAATCTGCCCTGGAAGCTCAAGAAAAAGACAGATCAGAAGGTGCAGAAGAAGGTGTACATCTGCCCCGAAATCGGTTGTGCGCGCCCACCATGATCCAGCAAGGGCTCTCGGAGATCTGACTGGAATCAAGAAGCATTTTTCTAGGAAACATGGTGAAAAAAAATTCAGTTGCACCAGGTGTCACAAGAGGTATGCTGTGCTGTCTGACCTGAAAGCTCATAGCAAGATCTGTGGAACCACGGAGTACAAATGCGAGTGTGGTACTACCTTCTATTTGTAACTTTTAGGGGCCATTTAGATATATTTAAAATAATTGCTTCCTGTTAGAAATAAAAAAAAGTGTAGTAGAATTAGAAGCAAGTTAAGAGTTATGAGTGATTAAAATATTTGAGAAAGAAATACCAACTTTGAAATTAAAGCTTGTATATTTCTCAAATTTTTATAAGTATTCTATTCTTGACTTTTTACATAATATTCATTTTTCTCTTGTTTGTGATCTATTAAACTGAAGTGTTTGTATGTATGATTTTTGATTACATGCCGATTGGTGTTAATCATAAACCGGGGATTCTAACTCTATTTATACCGGCCCGTCAATCTCCAACTACAATTAATTATGTAAAATAATAATTTTTGTAAGAAAATTTGCCAACAAAAATTATTATGTAAACAAAATTGGGTAGTAAAAAGTGGAAGACACAAAAAGTTATATTAGTTAGTTAATTAATTATTATATACTCAAAATTGCAATCGAAAAATTGTTTAAACACCTTTATCTCTAAACACTCATGAGAAGGAGTAGGAAATTTTCACAAATAAGTCAAGATTTTCTTGTGGGACAAATACCCACGTAATTATGGTGTGAAGTTAAAATGAGTGGTGATCCTATATACTTAAAGAAAATTACAAAAATATCCATAAAACCCATGCATGCGAAGTTAAAATGAATAATCATCCTAAAATATTTAGAGAAAATTACAATATATCCATGTTTTCAAATATATTTTGAGAAATTAATATGTTAAAAATTATACATAAGTGGTTGTAACTTTGTTAAAAAAAATTGATTAATTTTCTGCTTGTAAGAATTATAATTAAAATTGCATATATAATTATATTGTATTTTTAGAAAAAAATTATAATTTACTTCTTTTTATACGGAAAATCCTAAAATTCTGTGAGTATAGGTTAGTTGCCGTAATCTTTTCTTATCAAACATTTGACCCAAGTTTTCCTAATCAAATATGTATTTAAATTTTATTTAAAAAATATATGTATTTAAATTTTCAGTATGATTAACCCAAAGTGGGTCCATCCTACTTTGGTTTGGCCCACAACCAAACTAGGTTGTTCTGACATTCTGACAACAAGTTTTAATAAGGTAATATTGGGCACCCAATCCATCTTTCCTCGAAAAAGTTGCTCATAAATACCCACAAATGCTCAGCATTTTTATCTTTCCCACTTCTATCGTTCTTCATCTCACAGTCACACACTCATAGACCACAGGGCAACTCCTCCTTCTCACAATTCTGTAAGATCTTGCATATATCTCTTTTTTTTCTTCGGTTGCTTTTATATGTTTTCATTAATCAATCATCAGTTTATATATATGAACACTTTATATAACATTTGTTCTGTTCTATGCTTGTTTATGTGTGATTAGTATATCATTAAGAAGTGTTGTATAATCTGAGGTTAAGTTGAACCCTAGCTATGATAGATGCATGATTCCCCAACCCCAAATAGATTATTTAATTGCTCTTCCCCTTATTGAGTTGTGCTAATTAACAATTACATGTGAGGCATGATTATGTGTATTTTTTGAACCAATATCTAATAACTATCAGAAGTTGAATTTAGATGGTTGTGATTTATCCAATAAGGACATGAAATTCTCAATAGAAATAGGTAGAACGGATTGTTTGGAAATCAGGATGATGTGTTTAATGTATGTAATTTGCATGATACCATGGAAATACGCTTGATTGTATTTTTAGAGAATCCATTAATTCTCGGAAGAGGTTATTAGTATTTTATAGGGCACATCTTTCCTCTTGAGTAATTGTAGGTTGAAAAAGGTCACATGTCTTACTAATTTGATGTACTAGTTATAAATAATATCTTATTAATATTTTAGATAATTATAAATAGAATTTATCATTTTAATATGGTAATAAGTGATGTGTAATATTTTTACACACTTCTTACCGACGACAAATATAGACATCCATAGAAGCTTGACTATAATTATAGATAAGGGGTGTGTATGGCTAGAGTGTTGTTTTTTAAAGGCCTTCAACTATAATTTTTATATGTGGCATGGCAAATGAACTTTTAGCTAAGGGTTTCACATGGATGGAGATAGCTCTTAGAGTTTAGTAAAATATTGTTGAGAAATAATGAATACACGAGTGGACAAACATTATCAAGAACAAACTAAAATCTAATAGATATCTTTTGATACGTTTAAGATATTATATGTAGGAGTTTCAAAATGAATAATAAAATATCTCAACCGATGATTTGAATGGTTGATTTGATAATATCTAGGATCATATTAATAGATTCGATTATATATATTCGATATATATAGATTTGTTTATATATAATTTCAAAAGTAATAGTAAAATTTTATGTACATAGACATTTTATAATATAACATACAATATTATCTCTCATTCATTACCATAATAGTAGCTGTAATTGAGATTTTTTTTTATGATATCTGGCCTAATGCATTTATGACTTTTTGTATATATAATGACGGCTTCATGCCATTAGTTAGACACACAAAAACTCATTCAGGCCAAACAATATCTTCACCCAAATCTCAAAAAATGTAGCATTCATCCTTCTCCTCCACCTAATTCACCTCCTCCATGAAAGACACACATCCTATTTCTTCTCCTTCCATTGATAAAACTTGGCCCAATTCCTCATCATCTCCCATGATTAATGCACCACCCATAAATACACCACAAACGTGCCAGCCATTATTATGGTTGTGCCTTCATCTGCATCTATGCCTGGTCTTGGAGAAGAGGATCTTAAAAATCAACAGAATCTCTACTCCAGAATTCCCCAAAAGAATTTTGAGAAATGGCTGCTTCTACATCTGCATCTTGGAAAAGTGGAGTTTGAGAATCAGCAGATTCCTCTACTTCAGCATTCATCAGGAGAAGGAGCTACTGCAGATGCTGCTTCTCCGAGAAGGAACCGAAATCGTCCCGGAAATCCAAGTAAGATCTTATATATATGTGCGTGGGTTTTGATTGTTTGATCTGTTTATTTGTTATTAATTATGTGATGTTTGTAAATGACAGATCCTGATGCGGTGGTTGTTGCACTCTCTCCTGAATCTCTTACTGCCAAGAATCATTTTATATGTGAGCTGTGCGACAAGGGTTTTCCTCGGGAACAGAACTTGCAACTCCACAGAAGAGGGCACAATCTGCCCTGGAAGCTCAAGAAAAAGACAGATCAGGAGGTGCAGAAGAAGGTGTACATCTGCCCCGAAATCGGTTGTGCACGCCCACCATGATCCAGCAAGGGCTCTCGGAGATCTGACTGGAATCAAGAAGCATTTTTCTAGGAAACATGGTGAGAAGAAATTCAGTTGCACCAGGTGTCACAAGAGGTATGCTGTGCTGTCTGACCTGAAAGCTCATAGCAAGATCTGTGGAACCAAGGAGTACAAATGCGAGTGTGGTACTACCTTCTATGTGTAATTTTTAGGGGCCATTTAGATATATTTAAAATAATTGCTTCCTGTTAGAAATAAAAAAAGTGTAGTAGAATTAGAAGCAAGTTAAGATTTTGAGTGATTAAAATATTTGAGAAAGAAATACAAACTATGAAATTAAAGCTTGTATATTTCTCAAATTTTTATAAGTATTCTATTCTTGACTTTTTACATAATATTCATTTTTCTCTTGTTTGTGATCTATTAAACTGAACTGTTTGTATGTATGATTTTTGATTACATGCCGATTGGTGTTAATCATAAACCGGGGATTCTAACTCCATTTATACCGGCCCGTCAATTTCTAACTAAAATTAATTATGTAAAATAATAATTTTTGTAAGAAAATTTGCCAAAAAAAATTATTATGTAAACAAAATTGGGTAGTAAAAAGTGGAAGACACAAAAAGTTATATTAGTTAGTTAATTAATTATTATATACTCAAAATTGCAATCGAATAATTGTTCAAACACCTTTATCTCTAAACACTCATGAGAAGGAGGAGTAGGAAATTTTCACAAATAAGTCAAGATTTTCTTGTGGGACAAATACCCACGTAATTATGGTGTGAAGTTAAAATGATTAGTGATCATATATACTTAAAGAAAATTACAAAAATATCCATAAAACCCGTGCATGCGAAGTTAAAATGAATAATCATCCTAAAATATTTAGAGAAAATTACAAAATATCCATGTTTTCAAATATATTTTGAGAAATTAATATGTTAAAAATTATACAAAAGTGGTTGTAACTTTGTTAAAAAAAATTGATTAATTTTCTGCTTGTAAGAATTATAATTAAAATTGCATATATAATTATACTGTATTTTTAGAAAAAAATTATAATTTACTTCTTTTTACACGGAAAATCTTAAAATTCTGTTAGTATAGGTTAGTTGCTGTAAACTTTTCTTATCAAACGTTTGACCCAATTTTTCCTAATCAAATATGTATTTAAATTTTATTTAAAAAATATATGTATTTAAATTTTCAGTATGATTAACCCAAAGTGGGTCCATCCTACTTTGGTTTGGCCCACAACCAAACGAGGTTGTTCTGACATTCTGACAACAAGTTTTAATAAGGTAATATTGGGCCCCCAATCCATCTTTCCTCGAAAAAGTTGCTCATATATACCCACAAATGCTCAGCAGTTTTATCTTTCCCACTTCTATCGTTCTTCATCTCACAGTCACACACTCATAGACCACAGGGCAACTCCTTCTTCACACAATTTGTAAGATCTTGCATATATCTCTTTTTTTTTCTTCGGTTGCTTTTATATGTTTTCATTAATCAATCATCAGTTTATATATATGAACACTTTATATAACATTTTTTCTGTTCTATGCTTGTTTATGTGTGATTAGTATATCATTCAGAAGTGTTCTGTTCTGTATAATTATGTGTTTTTATTACCTCTTGTGTTTTGTTAGTTTGATTATGAGCGAGTAGATGTATAATCTGGTGTTAAGTTGAACCCCAGCTATGATAGATGCATGATTTTCCAACCCCAAATAGATTATTTAATTGCTCTTCCCCTTATTGAGTAGTGCTAATTAACAATTACATGTCAGGCATGATTATGTGTATTTTTTGAACCAATATGTAATTACTATCGGAAGTTGAATTTAGATGGTTGTGATTTATCCAATAAGGACATGAAATTCTCAATGGAAATAGGTAGAACGGATTGTTAGGAAATGAGGATGATGTGTTTAATGTCTGTAATTTGCATGATACCATGGAAATAGGCTTGATTGTATTTTTAGAGAATCCATTAATACTCGGAAGAGGTTATTGGTATTTTATAGGGCACATCTTTCCTCTTGAGTAATTGTAGGCTAGTTTAGGTCATAGTCTCAGTAGATAAGATCTTATAAAATTAGAATATTTATATTATTAATTAAAATACTATTTTTTTATACAGTATATAAAAAATCGGTAAACCATTCGGTTTTCGGTTAATCGAGGTTTAAAAACTGTAAAAACAAAAATTTGGCTATCGAAAACCGAACCGAAATTTAAAATTTGGTTAACCGAACCGAAATTATTTTAGTTTTCAGTTCGGTTAGTAAAAACCGAACCGAATGCACACCCCTACCTAGGAGAAGTTATACGTACTCAAGACCTATATGAACTTGAGATCCAAAAAGATGAGGAAATGGAGAAAGGATCAAAGAACGGAAAGACTGTGGCCTTGGTTGCATAAAAGAATGAAGAACATGGGACCACACTTTAGAATTTGAATACTAAGGATACACCAAGTATGAAGGCTTGTAAAGGGAGGACAGAAATGGAAAGCTGATAGAAGAGGATGATGAATCTTCTACACACAAGCTGAGCTTGATGATATTGATGAACATCTGGCTTTTTGTCTTATAAAGTTCTCCAAAGCTCAAGTTCACGAGAAACTCTATAACCTCTAAACCATTTAGAAGGAGTAGTCATCCAAAATCATCAAACTTGGTTGACAGATCAAAATTTAAATGTTACAATTGTGGTCTAATTTGTCAATTCTCTAATGAGTGCATAGAACCCATAGCTGAAAGGAAAAGCTCCTCAACTGAAAATATTGATTACAGAAAGAAATACTTTAAGCTCCTAAAGCAAAAGAGAAGAGAATTCATCACTATGAAGAAAGTCTGGGCGGCTGATGGAGATGATTCAGATGATGATCTTCTTGTGAATATTGCCTTGATAGCTAAAGAGACGAATCAGAAGCCAAACCTATAAGCAGTTGACAGTTAAAAACCACTAACACTTCTGAACTTTCTAATATTGAATGCTAGAAAAATATTGATGACATGTCAAATGAAATATAAAATCTTATAGTTTCTCTAAATCATTAACCAAAGGGATTTATCTAAATGAGCTCCTATATAGGGAATGTGACATAAAATGCTCCTCCAACAGTGTTACACGGATTCCCTAAATCCCCAAGACATCCTCAATATCACTAGTTAGGTCTAATTTTTTTGCGGAATCCCTAAGACATCGTTCGGTCATATTTTTTGGTAACCAGTAATCATTCCCTATTTCATTTTCTGGAATAAAATTCAATTTTACGGGGTCCATGTCGGAGACAGCGGGGCAGTCGTTACACCTTTCGTGCAAAGAGCCTCTAGAACAAGGAGGGGGCGATCAACCATCCACTCCCGAGATTCATATTGATCGATTGATCTCCGCACGCTTCGCCTGCTCCTTCCCCGTGTCTACTAGTGCTCCTGTCCAGAGCGAAGAAAGGGCGAAAAAGCATCGCCGAAGCTATTTGTTGTTTTTGGCATATTGCTTACCACTAGGTTGGATCGGATGTCAACCAAGATGCTCGCCACATTTTGGCTAGATTCAAATTTGGCCTGAGACACGATATAAGGAAAGAGTTGCTTCGCAACCTCTTTCTAGTGTGGAACATGGTTTTCAAGTGGCCTTAGATACGGAGGAGTACTTACGTGTGCGAACAACCGTCTTATATTTATAAATAGAATTATGAATAAAAATTTCTGTGGGCAGTAAGCAGCAGATCTCCCCTTCCTTTTCTAATAAATAGTTTGATCCATTTTACCGAGAAAGTCTACGGTTCTAGTCCATATAGCCCTAGAGCCCTAAAAAATGAAAATAAAAAATTTGTATAAATTGTATAATTGGAATTTTCCCATTCTAGTTTTGTTTCTTGAAAATAGAATTTCTTATTTTGAAGTAAAATGTATCGAAAAAATAAAAATAGTGGCCGGGAAGGTTATAGTAGCCAGATTCATTGGAATCGTTAGTTTATACATTGGAGAAAAACTTTGTTATTAATAGACTAGGAAAGGAAAACAGAATAACTGAAAGAAAGGAAATCTATTAGTTATTTGTCAAAATTTCATTCATTAAATGACCATAATTACGGGGGGTAGCTCCGAGTTTTTGAATGGTCTTTAATCTCATTTATATCTCTTTCTATACTATTGACCCCCACTATTTTATAGATCTTAGGTAATTTATCCCCGGTATATATTACCCCTTTTATAGTTGAAATACATAATTATGATAAGAATCATGATAAATAGTGAAACTCCTCTTTATTGGTTTAAATATATTATTATAATAAAATGAGAAATAAATATAGATTGTTGTTGGAAGTTGACATACAAATTAGTAATGCTGAATCACTAAGATTTTTATTTCATAATATATAAAAGAAAATGCATTAGAACACTTTTAAAGTACTTGCTCTAAATAATATTTACATCATCTCCGTGTCTGGGTTCCGTTTTTCCATCCACGGACCTTCATATTTTTATCATACTTTAGAAAGTTTGGAACTTGATGCCCATATAGTAATCCTAAAAAACAACCTTCATCTTTGAATATATTTTCAGTCATGACTCCAACTTCTTCTTGTTAAAATAAAAATACGATTTCTCTTTTTTCGGTAATCAACGTTTTTTCTAAGCCATAAAGAAGGATCTTTCACGTTTAAATTGCAATCACACCCCTAGTAATTAATTGCCAAATACTTAAAATGATTCCTTCCTAAAAAAGAACATGTTTTCTCTTCTTATTCAAAATCTATCGTCATTTTAACTTTATGTTCACACTTATTTGATCACCAAAATATGTTGGTTATCATAATAGATGGTGTTAAACTCTAGCTAGCTTCTTTTCACATGTGTGATGTTATTAATTATATCAAATCTACTATCTACGTGTTAGCATGTGGTGTGAGCATAGAAGATATATATATGATTTCCTATAAAAGAATTTGAGATGATTTTTACCAACTATTCTCTTCGTCCCATCTAAATATTTATATTTGGATGGGACTTGAAAATTAAGAACATAAGTAAAATAATGGATGAAAGTAAGCATAATGAGTATAGTGATGGGACAATATGATATTTAATGCATAAACTACATATGGTGGATGCAAAATGAGTATAGTGAAGAGACCATTTAATATTTAATTCATAAACTAAATATGATGGATGTAAGTGCCTGCAGTTGATTTTTATATGGAGATTACTAACCCAAAAATTGTTCCCAAATACTTTTCCCAAATGCTAGTTTGCAGTGATTAATTAGTTCTACTTACGTTAAAAATAATGGACCCCTATATGCACATAAACCACCTAATTACCTATATGCACATAAACCACCTAATTAGAATTAGTTCCATGTCATTTAATAAAATAATACGGGACAATATTTGAGATAAATAATATTATTTTGTTATATTATAAAGATTACTCTTTTTTGATAAGTTTTGTAATAAAAAAATCGAAATTGATATTTTTTAGGAAATAGTTGGGACGAGAACTATTTATTTATCCGGTATTTCTTAAACATATGCCTGATGTGCAGGGTTGTGTAGCATGGAGAAGAATAACCCCCAAAACACTGTTTCCAGACGTAGAGTGGTGCCCATAAAGATCAACTCCATTTTCATCGATTTTAGCGGTTACCAAATGCATCAAGTTGGTGGAAACAATCATAATAGTCTACCAAGCAGGTTACCAATTAAACTTAAGTACTTTGCGTCTTCTTTCAAACTTCAGTGCAATGTGAATTGGCTCATGATCTTTTAATTAAGTTAATGTAGCAATTAGAATGCACATATATGACCAGAAAAAATTAAAATCAAAACATGTGTGCAGGAATGACTCTAGGCAATTGGCAAAATCTGGAGAGGACGGCGCTGAAATAAAGGCAAATGAAAATTCTGTGGAGCATAGTTCTGGTAAAATCTGCTCTGTTTTGTTATGTGTTTTGCCTCGGTTTTGTGCTTATATGTGGCTGACTATTGTTGTAAAATCCCTTGTGTTGATAGTCAGTAGGCTTCTGTACAATATAGATTAGGATTTGTGGTTTGGTTGTTGATTTATGGAGTTTTGAAGGGAGCTAAGGTGGAAGGAGACACACACACACACACTATGGCAGAATTTTTGTACTAGATAAACTAAGGGAGTTAGATATGTTTTGGTTAGGCCTTCATAAGCCTGAGTTCCCTGGAGTTGGGACTTGGTTTTTACAAGTCTCCAGTAGCTTTAAAAGTAATAAAAACATCCATTTAGATAGGTGCAGACACTCATTTCAAAGAGCAACACAGAACAGGGCACTTTGTAGTGTAATGCATCTTTGAGTGATCAAAACTATGTCATTGGTGAGACCTTCATGGGGCCTTACTTTAGATAAGTCTAATGAAGTCTTAGGAAGCTTAACAAGTCATTAGAATGGCTAATTGAATTAGTTAATGAGGTTTTAAGTGAGTGAAATCAGGGCAGTGTACACAGCAGAGGAGGCTGTTCTGTGCCAAATTGGCATGGAGGCCTAGGGAGGCCTGAGCAAGGCCTTAGTGTCAAAAAAAATACACAACTTAGATTTAGGTCTTAGGTATCCAGAGAAGTCAATATTTCACCAAGGTACAAGGTGGAAACGGTTGTTTTTTCCAAGGCACTCCAAGGGGTGCCAAAGTGCCTAAGCAGAGTAGTCACTCGAATGCATTAGTTTTTAAAGGTCCTTGTAAGCAAGGCCTTTGAGTCACACCACTTCATAAAGTTAGTTTAGGATCATATCAACCTGTAGAAATTAAATTAGAGTGAATGTCTTAAGTGGAGATGCCTCATTTCTACTAAAATACACAAGTGTCACCTAGAGAGTCACATTTTAGAACCAAGTTGGGATGCATTGCATATGAGTATGTCATCAGTGAGGCCTTGACCTCATATTGAGTTCATGAGTTAGTTTTAAGTCATATAAGATAGTTCAAGTTAGTTTAGATCAATGCACTTAGTATAGATGCATCATTTTTGCCAAGGCACACAAGTGCTGCCAAGGTAAGCACTCTAGTAAGTCAAGTAGGATGCATTCCATTGGTGAGTCTTGTGAGGTGGGGGGACAAGTGTGCCTTACTCTTATTTGGTTAAGTTAAAGTCACTAGGGTGTAATTAGGAGGTGTTGGTCTTAGACCTTATGTGTTACTTGACTAATTGCTTAAGTGACTTAAGGAATTACTAGAGATTACTAAGTAATATTAACTAAGTAATAGTATGCCATGCCTTACTTGTTATGTGCATTACTTGATGAATATGTTACTTGTTATTAATTAAGCTTTAGTTTATATATTTATATATGTGTATATATTTTATACACACACACACACACGAAAGGGTAGTTAGCATTGTGGTGACAAGGAACTCTCAAACTTACCTTTATACTTGCTTGTTGATTATATACCCTGTGAATGCATTATTACTGCTTATCTAGAACTGTATCACCTTATCATCACCCTATGATCAAACTTTAGAGTTCAATAGTACCCATAATACTTGAATTGACCTTTTCATATAATATCACCTTACACCCACATGAATATCTTCTAATAGTCCCTTGATGCATATTGAGAACTTGAGATCCCACATTAAACTGAATTATCTCTTTTGGAACCCTGATCTTAATAACATTCCCTTATTTTAGAAAGATCCTTTAAATCTTGAAAACACTTTTGCTTAGTAGCTTGTCCTTGATCAAGACCCTTTTTTTATTGAAATGGAATTAAATTGATTTGACTTAAAAAGGAATTGGATGGTATTTTTCTAATAAGACTGAGGCGCCAGTCATTTAATTTAATTGCAGCATCAGTAGCGGGCAGCCTGATGTCTGTATATGGCCAATGTGTGCCGAGGATCCTCCCTGGTTGAATCACTTTATGTGCTTCGGAGCTTGATGTGGGCTGATCACCTCTCAATGCTCGTGGTGCTGTGTGATTCCAATTCCAATAAACTCGGTATGTTTTGCACCTTTACTTGAGATTATACCTTGTGATATCCATTGTTATTGTTGCACTTGTTTATATTGCATACTGTGAACTGTTATATATACTGCTTTCACTTGCTGAGCTTTTTGCTCATTAATTGTATTGTTTATTATAACCCTTCAGTGAAACCCGAGGATGGCTCGATTCAAGCAAACCGCCCGTAAGACCACCTCAGGATCGGGTATTGCCTACCGCCGTATGATGGAGCAGGTTGGGAACTTGTAGTTCCCTAACTTTATCTTTTAAGACTTTTGGGGATTTAAAACTTGTAGTAATGACTTAGAATTTTATTTTGGTTTGTAATAACTTTAGATGTTGTTCATACTCATTCCTGGTGATTCCGGGGATTGTGGATTTAGACTTGTAGTTCTTATATTTAAGATTCTGCAGTATAATTATTATCGTATTATGCATGCTTTAGTCGGTTATTATTGTGGGTCCGTCACAATAATAAAGACAAGGAATTTAGGTATGTTATTGATAGCATGAATTAATGCTACTCAAACATTGGAAAAGAAGTGTAAGCATGTGTGGATCAAGGAAAAGAAAATCTTGAGTAAGAAAACTCTTGTGGAAGAAACGAATAAATCAACCGATAATGATTATTCTTTGGAAAACAAACTATCAACGGATGAGAATTATCCATTGAGGAACCATAAATCAGTTGATAGAAAAGATAGAGCCTGTGAATAAAATAAAAAAAAGGTAAACAAAAATGCCAAAGTTGGTATTTGTTAGAAATATGTAGCTGATCAACACATAACATACTATTTGTAGTATCTGTGGATCAGATAATCCAACAACGGATGAGGTGTTGTAACAAACTAGGTACTTTTTACTAGTAGTAGTTGATAGAATTATAAGTTGATCAATCGATAAGGTTTTGATCTATCAATGGATGTGTAGTTAGTTTGTCAAATTATAAATATTCGAAGTCATGTATAAATTACACAAGTGAAATGAATATCAACGACTAAATCAAGCCATCAATGAATTAGGAATAAAGATTCAACAACTGCTATTCAACCCATCAATGGCTAGTGGAAAAGAGCTATCAACTGATAAATCAACACTACTAGAAATATGCTAATATACATAAGTCAAATACTGATTTCCCCGAAAATCGTAACCGATGTTACAGTGGGCGATGTTAAAGGTACCTGTCTTTAACATCAGTTGTTAATAACTGATGTCTATTGTTGAATTTTACATCGATTATGTACACCTTAAATAATGTATATTATACTCTTTAACATCCCTGTAATCTAAATATCAAGTACATAATCAAAGCCTGTGAAGTACATAATCATGTCGTTTAGGTATTCTATGTGAAGATCCAATATCGATCAACTAATACACATCCATGTAATCTAAATATCAAGTACATAATCAAAGCCTGTAAAGTACATAATCATGTCGTTAGGTATTCTATTTGAAGATGAACTTTTGTGTCATTGAGGCCTTCTAAATGCACCACCACCTGCAGCAACTGGTCTAAGTAACTCACTGCTGCTATCTTTCTGAGGGGTTCTACATAAAATTCCAATCACTTGACCCTGGATAATGAATAGGACAACATGGCCTAAAGCAACTAAGTACCAAAATTAAAAGCTAGGACAAAAAATAAAATAGCAGTAACAAGTCTGGTACTTCAGCAGTTAAAAGAAAAAAGGTTATCTTTGGCTTAGTAGCTTGTACATTGATATGTATACTTCAACCCAATAGATCTTTACTTCAACGGCTGATTATTGACTCATCAATCGCTAATTTGAGAGCTATCAGTTGACAACTACAACAAAGAAAAAGGACAATGGTCACATGCATTGATCAGAAAAAGTACAAACCGTTTTGGAAGCTAAGCTATATATAGTCTTAGTCTGATGTTGAAAAACTTGAAGCTTACCATTCTAAACTACGCAACATGGAAATATTCAACAAAGCAATTTAGTCAAGAAAAGAAATATTTCCAATAATGTGCAAACAAGAAATTGAGTTCGGGTGTAGCCGTTTCTAGGATTATTTAGATAATTTATTTTTTGTCCAAGAAAAGTTGTAAACTTAAGATATATAACCAAGTGTTGTGTATTATTTTCAAGTGTTCCAAAAAAAACTGAGAAAGAAGAGCAACTTGGAGTAGTCGGGCAAAATCTTGTAAAATTTAGCTCTTTCATCTCTTTGTATGCATCCGTGTTGAAAAACATAGAGAGTTCTTCAATATATAAAAATTCCACAAGTGGGAACCATCTCCACCTGAAAATTTTTAAAGAGTCTTGTTTAATTTCAAATTTCAGTTTAGCTTTAATATCTTTTTGTTCTCTCCTGAATACAATTAAGAAATTGTTAGTCCCGAAGTGATATAGAAAGGGAGTTGAATACGTAATTACAAAATTCTCGATTTAAATTTGTTTGCGGATAAGTTCGTTATGTTCGTTTAAATTGTAATCAATACTCCAGTAAGTTTAAGGAATAAATTGTGTTTTATATTGTTAGGTCCTATTAATTCACTATATATAATAATATAGTGATCACAATATGTAATACAGTATGATAATATAAGAAATCGAAAGCAGTAAACTCTTATATTCACAAACTTGATGGTTACAAAAACTCTCTCAGTGATTTATATTCTATCACCAAGAGCTGCTAGGGTTCTTAACAATATACTTGATAACTCAACTCGTATAGAGTAACCCTAATCTGTGTTTATATAGACACAGTTACAAAATCAATCTCTGATTTGATATCCTATAAATCAGCTAATAAATCTATCAATCAAAGATTGCTCCAGTTTTCTGTTCAGTTTCCATAGTCAGCAAATCACTCCTCAGCTTCTATCCTTTCTTGAAGTATATCCGCTTCTGAGCTCTTTCCACGTGTAAACTCTGATAGATCTTGACTATGTAAACTCTGATCAGACTTTATTAAACTCTGTCAGACTTTGCTAAACTCTGATCAGCTTCTAGCTTAAACTCTGATGATTCCTGTTCTAAAACAAACCTTAAGAACATTAGTAATCATCAATTATATCTAACAATCTCCCCCAACTTGTGCATAAATAAGTTATGTGCAAGTTAACAGATAATTGATGATGTCAAAACATTTAAGTCAAATGCAACAGAGTTTAACCATATAACAGAAAACTGTTAAAACTTACAGATACTTTACTCCTTAGCTGCATAGACACCATTTGCTGTCTTTAGATACTCTCTGAGAAGTTCTTTTTCAGCATCTTCAAGCACTGTAATCATTTGTCTCTTGATCTCTCTCAATTCTGGGTCTGAAACTCCAGTTTGATAAATTGCAGCTCTGAGATCATAAATCTTGTTCTTCTTCAAGTCCCTATCCAGCCTGATATTGTAAGCTTTATCAGACTCTTCATTAAATGCAAGAGTTCTGATTCCACCTATTGTTTCAATCTTTGCTGAATTTTTCTTCATCTCCACCAGCTGTCCTTTATGATTGAGGTATTTAGGAATGAAAGGTCCAGCATTTTTGTTTCCTGTAATCCCCATCTTTCTTCTGATTTGATCTTTTAGCAGGTTGGAGATGTGTTGTCCTGACTTGTTCTTCACTTGAAATATGTATGATACATATCTCAATTCTTCCCAGTGTTTAGCATATAGATCTGCTTCAAGTACTCTAAACACTGTTCCATCAGACATGAAGTAGATAAGGATATTATCTCCTCTGTCATTCTTTACCAACTGGACTGAATCAAGTTTGTCCATTTTGTCTTGCAATACTCCAGTCTTGGGAGCACAGAGAGATGAGGGGTCATCTGGTCTTGATCCTATACTCTGATCAAATTTTTCATACTTGGATCCCAGCCCTCCTTTATCTCTTCCTGCCTTTTGATGAGAAAATGGTTTAATTGAACCTTTTTCAAAACTTATTTCAGTCATCAGAGTAGGCTTTGCAAATCCAGCCAGTGGAGTAGTTGTTGGTTTGAACACAGCTTGAGCTTTGTCAGAGACTGTGTCTTTCTTTGCTTCCTTATTGACTTGAGCTGTGTCAGAGGTCAATCTTTCTTTTTGAGGTTCTGCAACATGAGCTTTGTCAGAGATTGCAACTTCTGTTTTCTTTTCCTTCACAACTTGATCCTTGTCAGAGGTTGTAGACTTCTTCTTTTCCCAGCCTTTCTCCAGATTTTCATCTACTTTGCTTTTACCCTTGGAGGTGTATTCATCTTTGGAGTATACCTTCTTGATTGGTAAACTCTGATCAGCAACAGTAGCTTCCTTGATCAGTATCCCTTTTTCTTTTGGTCTGGCAGTTGATTTTGCAGGCTTTTGGATTTTTCCTGACTTTATTGCTTCAGCATGTTCTTTCTTTAGTTCTTCTTCTTCTGCAGCAATCAACTCCAAATCCAAATTTGCTTCTGGATTTTCTTGTTCAAAAATTAATCTAGCAAGCTCTTCATCAGTCATGGGTTTGTCTGATCCAGTCACTGGTCTTTGCTTAGATCCAGATGTGATGTTGTGAGTTGGACCAGATTTTGTGCTTTGCTTAGATTGTTTCTGACTGTCAGAGTTTGAAACTCTTCCACCAGTCCCTGCTTGAAATCTTTTGTGCTTTGTAAAATCATCAGCATCATCATCATCATCCTTTTTCTTCCTTTTCAGAGGTTGAGTAGTAGACTTGCATTTGACTTGAGCTACTCTCTCCCCCTTTTTGACATCATCCTCATCAGGAATCAGAATGGATGTGATTAGAGAAAGTGAAGTTTGGATAGCTTCAAGCTGCTTTGACATCTTTTCTTGATTTGATTCAATCAAGGTCATCCTTTGGTCAAGAGATTCATTTGCAGTCACCAGCTTCTGTACATTTTCTTTCATAGGATTGATGGTCCTTTTCTTTTCCAGTTCATTTGTCTCCTTGACACTTGCCACCTCTGTTCTTAGATTATCTATAGATTTAGATGTCTGGGCATGAGCAGGATGAAATGTCTTCAAATATAGAATTGTGCCCTTGAGGCTTGACATAACATCAGAGTTTGTAATTTTCTTCTCTGCCATAGATAAGAACTCTTCAGCTTTAGGTGTTTCCAAGGAATGCTGGTGGCTCAACCAGAGTTTATCCCAGACTTCATTTGGTGGATCAACCTGAAGATCCCTTGGGAGTGGCTCAGAGGCTGTATTCAGAGTTTGTTGCCTGGCATTGAACTGGCTAGTAGACTCCCATTTCTGTTGTGTCAGAGGGACTCCAGCATTTTCATCCTTGTCAGTATCTGAACTGGCATCATCCTCAGTATCAGAGTTTGCTTTTTCATCTTCAGAAACAGGATCAGCAACTTCCTTCACATTATCCTGAGCAGATTTTTCTTGAGCTTCAGACTGTGACTTGATGGGCTCTTCACCAGTCTGAGCAAGAGATTGTAAAGCTTCCACAGCTACTTTGTCAGTTTCCTCAACTACATCAGACCTGTAGTTCTCTGGAGCTGTATCATGAACAATGGCATCCTCAGGAATTTTCATTGGAGATTGAGGAATTGGACCATGATCAGATAATGGAGTTTGAGAATCAGACAAATTTGCTCCAGCTTCAGCAGTAACTGGTTCATCACACTTGATCTCTTCATCTACCTTGGGAGATGTAGGAGATGATGATGTGGCATCAGTGATAGGAACAGCTTGAAGAGGTTCCACCATCAGAGCTTGAGAAGGATCATCAGGAATTGTGCTTGATGGTGCTTGCTCTTCTTGGATAGTGAAATCAGTAATTTCAGATTCTGGAATTTTGGCCCTCTTTGGCTTGTGTGCCCTTCTTTTGAATCTAGCTGGTTTTTGTTGAGGACTAGGCTGAGCAGGTTCATTGGGTGTGGTAGGTGTAGGTTCATAGTTTACATCTTGTGCAGGTTCAAGATCATCAAAGTCATATGCTGCAACAAGTCTTCTTCTTTTCTTCTGTTTTGGAGGAGAAGCAGCTTCAGAGTTTACTGGGACATCAGAGTTTGGAGCTTCAGAGTTTGTTGGTTTATCAGACTTTGTCTGTAGAACTTGTGTATCAACAGAGGTTCTGGTTTTTGTTGTAGAGGGTTGGTCATCAGACTTTGTTGATTTGGATGGTTTTGTAGTTGATGATCTGGGTTTTCTGGTGACTGTGGGAGAGGTTGGATGTTGTGGTTGAGGTTGTTGAGGCTGTGGTTGTGGTTCCTGAGGAAGATTCAGCCTTGCTCTGAATAGAGCTGGCATTTGCAGAGGCCTGAGAACTGGTCTCTTCTCATCTTTAGATATGAGATCCTTAAAAGCCCTTTTATGAAGTTTAAAAGGTTTGATCTCATCTGCAGCATCAAAATCCACTTCTCCAACAGTGGCATTAAACAACAATTGACAAAATCTTGAGAAATATATGACTTTCCTGTTCTCAAGCATTCTTTCACCAATATTTCTAAGAACTAATCTACCAAAATCAAAAGCAGTAGAATAGATCAGAGAATACCCGATCTGTAGCATGTCCATTGGAATAGCATCCCAGTTTGTAGATTTCTTCTGGAAAGCTCTGGTAATGCAATCAAAGAAAAAGCTCCACTCCTTATTGAGCCATGGACGCTTCAACTGACCCAGTTTATCCAGAGATTCGTAGTACCCCAATTCAAGCATCATTGTTCTGAGATTTGCATCTCCATTCGTAATGTATGCAGGATGTTCTGGCAAGTTGAGTGCCTGACGAACTGTTGCTGGTGTAACGGCATACTGCTCCCCGTCATAGGAAAACACAATTGATGGTGATCCATCTGCACCACCATTGTCATATGTACCCGTCCTCCAAAAGCTGATGATTTGGCTTCCTGAAAGTCTTGCAGGAGCGGTGAGAGCGGTACCGATGACACTCTGTGCCAAGAATCGCTGAAAGGGATGATAATCCCTTGGGGCTTCAGCAGTGTCAAGGATGGCTGCATAGTTATTAGGAACGAATTCAACACCTGCCAAGATAAAAGCTGTAGTGGCCATTAGAACAGAGATTATGAGAAGAAGATGTGTGAGGACGTGTGTAGATGAAGATTTGAATTTGCAGAGAACAGAGTGTAAGAGTTTTGTTTAGAAGGTGAATGTAGAGAGTAAGTGTAAAATTGAATAATAAGCAATAAAATCTGATCTGAAAAACTCTTCAGATTTTGTTGAACTGAGCACGCATGGGCTTTTTGTTCAATTAGACACCTGTCAAAATGTAACTGGTAGATGAAAGTTAGTGGGATGGAGAAACGAGAGTAATAATCATGAGTGCAGTAAAACATGCGCAGTAATAAATGCTGATTACACGTTCTCCTATTAAAATGTTTTGTATGTAAACCCACTAATAATACATCTGTTTGAAACACATTCTCTTCACATTCTCTGAATATTTGAACTCTTGAAAAATACAAGATATAAAAAAAATCATGATCAAATCTCTCTAATTTTAAGCTCTGAGATTTAAGTCAAAGAAAATAAATTTCTGCGAACCTCAGAATAAAGACATAATTTTCAGAATATTCATCAATAAATCAGAGTTTGTTCTAAAATCCATAGCTCAATAATGTGCTTGTGAAATGTGTGTGTGGTCATGTTAAATCAGAGAATATAAAATTTCACAATTTCGTAATTATAAGGTAGACTTTGAATAATTTATGCAAACTCTCAAAACTTAGACTAAGACAAACTCTGAAGATAATAAAATAATCTAACCCCCTTTTTTTTTTTTTTTTTTTTTTTTTTTTTTTTTTCAGGACGCTTCTCAGTGTGAGTGAGGCACGACCTTTAAATATACTATTGCATTAGTATTTCTCCAGTAATCAGAGATTGTGACTGGTCACCATAGATTAGAAAATCTTAGCAGTTACTTAATACCAGCAAATGTTTGGTTCTTCCCAGTCACTGTCATATTAACATCTAAGATCTCAAAGGAGTACCATGCATATTTTTGAGGGGGTTTTGTCTCAGGTAACAAAAACATCAGAGTTTATAATCACTGTCTAGTATATGAGAGAAAATTTAAACTAATCAGTCTCACTTATAATTAAGATATGTGAAGTAGTAGAGTCTCAATGATATCAGCATGCATAGTGTGAACTAGTGTAGCACAAAATTGAGATCAGGATTAAGGAACTTAGCTGAGATTCATGATTACTCATTCAGAACATGCTTCATGGTATCTTCATAGGTGATTTGTCTCAGAGAAGATAAAAATGAGATCATTTATCAAGATTCAGAGTTTTAGAAGCATCAGAGAATATTATCAGAGAATGTTATCAGAGTAAAGCAAACAGAGTATATCATCAGAGAATGTCATCAGATTTTATCAATCAGAGTATATCATGGCAGATGTGTGAGTAATACATATGGTAAATTTGACAATTTAAATTTTAAAAATCTAACCAATATGTTTACTCAGTTCCTGATATCATTCCTAGCTCATTCACCAGCCTAGTAAAAGTTGCTTCACTTAATGGCTTGGTGAAAATGTCTGCTAGTTGCTGTTCAGTAGGAACAAAGTGAAGTTCAATGGTTCCTTCCTCCACATGCTCCCTTATAAAATGATATCTTATACTGATGTGCTTTGTCAGAGAATGTTGAACTGGATTTCCTGTCATAGCAATAGCACTTTGGTTATCACAATAAATAGGAATTTTAGAGAAGGATAACCCATAGTCCAACAGTTGATTCTTCATCCAAAGAATTTGAGCACAACAGCTGCCTGCAGCAATATACTCTGATTCTGCTGTTGATGTTGAGATGGACTTCTGCTTCTTACTGTACCAAGAAACTAGTCTTCCACCCAGAAATTGACAACTCCCACTTGTGCTTTTCCTGTCAATTTTGCAACCTGCAAAATCTGCATCAGAGTATCCAATAAGACTAAAATCTGATTCTCTAGGATACCATAGTCCCAATGATGTGGTTCCCTTGAGATATCTGAATATCCTCTTTACTGCAATCAGATGAGGTTCTCTTGGATCTGCCTGAAATCTTGCACATAGACATGTGGCATACATAATGTCTGGTCTACTTGCAGTCAGATAAAGCAATGATCCAATCATTCCTCTATAGTTTGTGATATCCACTGATGCACCAGTATCTTTGTCTAGTTTTGTTGCTGTTGCCATAGGAGTAGTTGCAGCAGAATTGTCTTGCATATCAAATTTCTTTAAAAGATTTCTGGTATACTTGGCTTGATTTATAAAAATCCCATCTTCAGTCTGTTCAACTTGTAAACCTAGAAAATAACTGAGTTCCCCCATCATGCTCATTTGGTACCTAGACTGCATGAGCTTGGCAAATCTTTGACAGAGTTTAGCATTAGTGGAGCCAAAAATAATGTCATCAACATAGATTTGAACTAAAAGCAGATCATTACCATGATTCAAATAAAACAGAGTTTTATCTATGGTACCTCTAGTAAATCCACTTTCAAGAAGAAATTGAGCTAGAGTTTCATACCATGCCCTTGGAGCCTGCTTTAGTCCATAAAGTGCTTTGTCCAACCTGTAGACATAGTCTGGATGTTTTGGATCCACAAAACCTGGAGGTTGTTCAACATATACCTCTTCATCCAGTTTCCCATTCAGAAAAGCACTTTTGACATCCATCTGAAATACTTTGAATTTCTTGTGTGCAGCATAGGCCAGAAAGATTCTAATTGCCTCCAATCTTGCAACTGGAGCAAATGTCTCATCATAATCAATACCTTCCTGTTGTGAATACCCTTTTGCCACAAGCCTTGCTTTATTCCTTGTAATGACACCTTCACTGTCAGTTTTGTTTCTGAACACCCATTTTGCACCAACTATTGATCTGTCTTTAGGTCTTGGTACTAGGGTCCAGACTTTATTTCTTTCAAATTCATTCAACTCTTCTTGCATTGCTTGAATCCAATCAGGATCTTGAAGAGCTTCCTCCACCTTTTTGGGTTCTGTTTGAGACAGAAAGCAATGATGTAAACACTCATTGGCTGTAGCTGTCCTTGTTTGTACACCTGCTTCTGGATTTCCAATAATCAAATCAGGTGTATGAGATTTTGTCCACTTCCTTGCATGTGGAAGTTGACCATTTTCATCATTGGATCCTCCCCCTTGATCCATGCTCTCCTGATTCTGCTGATTATTCTCTGTAGCTCCCCCTGCAATTGTGCTATCAGAGTTTGAATCAGTATTCTCTGATGAGTTTGAGTTAGCATTCTCTGATGAGTCTTGAGTAGAGTCTGAACCATTTTGATGCTCCCCCTCAGCAATTGCTTCATCATCATGAACTTGTGAATTTTCACCAGAGTTTGCTGTATTTTGTTCACAGTCAGAGTTTGACTGTTCATCAGAGTTTGTTGAATCAGAGAATATTTCTTCATTTTCAAAATGCAGTTCTTCATGATCATCCATATCTGCTAAGCCCATAATTCTTTTGTCATCAAATGACACATGTATGGATTCCATGATCACCTTGGTTCTCAGATTATAGACTCTGAAGGCCTTTGTTGTGATAGGATAACCTACAAAAATGCCTTCATCAGCTTTTAAATCAAACTTGGTAAGCTGTTCTGGATGAGTCTTCAATACAAAGCATTTGCACCCAAATATATGAAAGTACTTCAGATTTGGCTTCTTTTTCTTCACCATCTCATATGGAGTTTTGCCATGCTTATTAATCAAGGTTGCATTTTGAGTGAAACAAGCTGTTTGAACAGCTTCTGCCCAGAAATAAGTAGGTAATTTAGCCTCATCAAGCATAGTTCTGGCAGCTTCTATAAGAGTTCTGTTTTTCCTTTCAACTACACCATTTTGCTGTGGTGTACCAGGTGCAGAGAACTGTTGTACTACACCTCTTTCTTTGCAGAACTCTTCCATTGTTGAATTTCTAAACTCAGTTCCATTATCACTTCTAATGATCTTCACTTTGTCTTCAGATCCATGATCCAGTTGTGTCACATGATCCATCAGATGCAAGGCTGTTTCATCTTTAGAGGGAAGAAAATATACCCAAGTGTATCTAGTATACTCATCAACAATGACAAGAGCATATTTCTTCCTTGCAATGGATGGTACATTGACTGGTCCAAATAGATCAACATGTAGAAGATGATATGGTTTGTTTATTGAGAATTCAGTCTTACTCTTGAAAGATGTCTTTCTCTGCTTGGCTTTTTGACATGAATCACACAATTCATCAGATGTCAGTAGTGATTCAGGGAGTCCTCTCACAAGCTTCTTCTTTATAAGCTCATTTATGGAATTGAAATTTAGATGTGAAAGCTTCTTGTGCCATTTCCAACTTTCTTCTGCAGAGATCCTTGTAGACAAGCAAATTGCTTTTCCTTCAGAGTTTGTAGGCAAGTGGATTTCATAAATATTCCCATGTCTGTGAGCAGTTACTGCCACTTTGCCTGTTGACTTGCTTACTATCTCACTGTGTTCTTCATAGAAATCAACATGATATCCTCTGTCACAGATCTGACTGACAGAGAGTAAATTGTGTTTCAGCCCTTGAACAAGAGCTACATTTGATATGATGACATTTCCAAGATTGATGTTGCCATATCCCAGAGTCCTTCCTATGTTGCCATCTCCATAAGAAACACTTGGGCCAGCCTTCTCCACAAACTCTGATAGCAGGGTCTTATTTCCAGTCATGTGTCCTGAACATCCACTGTCCAAGACTAGGATATTCTTCCTGTTGCCCTGCAATCATAAAGACCACTAGTTGTTAGTTTTAAGGACCCAGACTTGCTTGGATCCCTTGGCCTTGTTAAGTTTGTTAGCTTTTGCAGCGGTATTATTATCAGAGTTTGAGCTAACAGACTTTGCAACAGAGTTTGTACTGGAAACAGAGTTTGTACTTGCAGAGTTTTTATTAACCTTTAAAGAAGGTTTCAATTGATAATAATCATAATACAAACTATGATATTCTTTGCAAGTATAAATAGAATGCCATAAACTACCACAATGAAAACAAGGATCTTGTGGTTTATATCTAATACTACTTTTTCTAACTCCAGACTTTGTAGGTAAAGAGTTAATGTCCTTGTTCTTCCTGCAAAAATTAGCAAGATGATTAGTATTACCACAGTTATGGCATGTCTTCCTAGGTGCATTTGGAACAGCCATGTAGTTATTACTCTTGTCTATGCCAATTTTGCCATTTCTATTTTTCCTAGGCTCCTTGTTTCTGTCATCAGACTTTACCTCTTTAAGCTTATGTTTAAGCTGTTTCTGAGTCATCAGTCCTATGTTAACCTGTTTGGGCTTTTCAGATTTTAAATTGTTGTTAATCTCTGATTTTGGTCTACATTGTTTAGTCTTAGAGGATTCAACAACAAATTTAACAGGTTTAACCTTAGGTTTTTGAGTTTTAACAAACTCTGTTTTTGATGACTCAGCTTCTGAGTTATCAGTGTAACCTAGTCCCTTCTTCCAGTTTCCACTACCTAAGATATCCTGAGTAGTTTTGCCTGAATTAGTCCATGTTTTAATGATCTCTCTTTCCTTGGCAAGTTCTGATTGAAGAGATGCATACCTCTTTGATAATTCATCTTTGATAATGACAGCATCATCTCTTTCTTTTTGAACTTCCAACATTTGAACTAATTCTTTTTCTAGAAAATCATTCCTTTTCTTTACACTCAGAGTTTCAGATTTTAATCTTTCATTCTCTAAAGTTTGATCTCTAAAGCTGATATGTAAAGTTTTAAGAAACAATCTCAACTCAGTTATATCTTCAGTATCAAAGGCAAGAGTAGAGTGAGGTACCTTAGCAGGAGATTCAGTGTTGATGTCAGTGTTTGCCATTAGAGCATAATTGACTTCTTCTTCTGAATCAGATGTATCTGTCCAGTTTCCTTTCTTGGTGATAAAGGCTTTTTCTTTTTCCTTCTTGGCTTTCTTGCATTCAGATGCAAAGTGTCCCTTTTCACCACAATTGAAACAGGTATACTTGTCAGCTTTTCCAGATTTCCCTTCTTTGCCCTCATTCTTCTTAAAGTTTTTCTTGTCATAAACTCTGTCAGAGTTTCTGTCTTTCCTTGAAAAACTTTTGCCTTTGTTGAACTTTTTGTAGGCCAACTTCTTGAAGCTCTTCACCATCAATGCTGCTAACTGCATCATCTCATCATCACTTTCTTCAGAGTCTGAGGGAACATCAGAGTTTGAGTCATCAGAGTTTGATGTCTCAATGTCAGACTTTGTGACATGAGCTTTTCCCTTGCTCTTAGCAGCTTCCTCTTGAACTTTCAGAGCAACAGACTTTGATTTTCCTCCATGTCGTTTGCTCCTCTGTTCCATCTCAAGTTCATGAGTCTTCAGTCTTCCATAAACATCATCAAGAGACATTTCTCCAAGATCAAGATTGTCTCTTATTGTAGTGACTTTCAAATCCCATTTTTCAGGAAGAGCTAGAAGGAATTTGAGGTTTGAGTCTTCAAGATCATATTCCTTGTCCACCAGAGATAGGTCATTCAGCAGTTTGACAAATCTGTCATACAGATCTGTCAGGGACTCACCAGATTTTGAGTCAAAGTGCTCATACTCCTGTGTAAGGATTGTTTTTCTGTTTTTCTTAATGGCCTGAGTTCCTTGACATCTGGTTTCCAGAGCATCCCAGATTTGTTTAGCAGTTTTGCACCCAATCACCCTATTAGACATTGCATTATCAAGGGCACTATGCAACAGATGCTTCACCTTTGCATCTTTACTGATAGATGAGATGTCCTCTGGAGTATAATCTTTCTTTTCTTTTGGAACCATCTTTTGAGGTTCATCTGCAATCCCAACAGAGAGCTTGGTGGGCATATGTGGTCCATCATAAATCCGGTCAAGGTATTCTGGATCAACAGAGTCTAAGAATATGATCATTCTTTCTTTCCAGACTGGATATTCAGATGCCTTAAGGGTTGGGACTCTAAAGGATGAAGCTTGTGATTTTTCAGACATGATTGTGTTTAAGATCTCACTGTAGTAATCTTAACAGAGCTGGCTCTGATACCACTTGTTAGGTCCTATTAATTCACTATATATAATAATATAGTGATCACAATATGTAATACAGTATGATAATATAAGAAATCGAAAGCAGTAAACTCTTATATTCACAAACTTGATGGTTACAAAAACTCTCTCAGTGATTTATATTCTATCACCAAGAGCTGCTAGGGTTCTTAACAATATACTTGATAACTCAACTCGTATAGAGTAACCCTAATCTGTGTTTATATAGACACAGTTACAAAATCAATCTCTGATTTGATATCCTATAAATCAGCTAATAAATCTATCAATCAAAGATTGCTCCAGTTTTCTGTTCAGTTTCCATAGTCAGCAAATCACTCCTCAGCTTCTATCCTTTCTTGAAGTATATCCGCTTCTGAGCTCTTTCCACGTGTAAACTCTGATAGATCTTGACTATGTAAACTCTGATCAGACTTTATTAAACTCTGTCAGACTTTGCTAAACTCTGATCAGCTTCTAGCTTAAACTCTGATGATTCCTGTTCTAAAACAAACCTTAAGAACATTAGTAATCATCAATTATATCTAACATATATATAAATCTCGAGGGTGCTATAAATCTAACACGTTGATTAACTGCAAATAATGGTCCACTAATTACAAGTTCTCTCAACAATTGTATCAATCTATCTTGACTATCTTTGCAGTGCACAATCTAAAGATGCAACAACATTTTTTTTTTGTTATAACGGCTCTGTCCTTCTACATCTTATACATCCATGTCTAATTAAGCTCCAAGTTTGAATTGTAGGCTTGCCACTTGTCCTTTCAAAAAACGATCTCTAGAAATAATAGTACTAGTGGTTGTTTTATTTGTCTTCTTGATTTATTTCAGATCAGTTTGAACAAAATTGTAAGTTCTCAATATATTTTCTACTTGTCGACAACATTACTTCACGACAACTAATTTGACTTGTCGATAAGTTCAATTCACAACAATTAATATTGATTTGTCGACATCTCCACTTCACGATAGGATTAATGGACTTCGCTACAAGTGACGTCACCATATCATATTATGAGTTTGCTATAGTAGACTCCATGATAACAACCATAGACTTTGTTGTAGATGATATCACTGTAGACTATAGAGATCCTGCGATATACATCATGAAAGGCTTTCGAATACTTGTCGATATCTTGAGTTTGTGATAAACCAAACTAGAGTTCTCCACATGCACTACAACACATCCTGGTTTTTTTTACCGCCATCTTTTGACGGATTGAGCGGGAACCAAAACTTTTGACGGATTGAGCGGGAACCAAAACTTTTGACGGATATGCTCATCATTTCCGCCAAATCATCCTATAAATACCGTATTATCGTAAAATATAATATAAATAATAAACAAAATTATATGTCAAATTATGGCTTGAACCTAATTGAAAAGATTATGATAAGAGATGATTGTAGGCTAAAAAAGGTCACATGTCTTACTAATTTGATGTACTAGTTATAAATAGTATCTTATTAATATTTTAGATAATTATAAATAGAATTTATCATTTTAATATGGTAATAAGTGATGTGTAATATTTTTACACATTTCTTACCGACGATCGACAAATATAGACATCCATAGAAGCTTGACTATAATTATAGATAAGGGGTGTGTATGGCTAGAGTGTTGTTTTTTAAAGGCCTTCAACTATAATTTTTATATGTGGCATGACAAATGAACTTTTAGCTAAGGGTTTCACATGGATGGAGATAGCTCTTAAAGTTTAGTAAAATATTGTTGAGAAATAATGAATACACGAGTGGACAAAAATTATCAAGAACAAACTAAAATCTGGCACATTCAATAGATATCTTTTGATACGTTTAAGATATTATATGTAGGAGTTTCAAAATGAATAATAAGATATCTCAACCGTTGATTTGAATGGTTGATTTGATAATATCCAGGATTATATTAATAGATTCGATTATATATATTCGATATATATAGATTTGTTTATATATAATTTCAAAAGTAATAGTAAAATTTTATGTACATAGACGTTTTATAATATAAAATACAATATTATCTCTCATTCATTACCATAATAGTAGCTCTAATTGAGATTTTTTTTAATGATATCTGGCCTAATGCATTTATGACTTTTTGTATATATAATGACCGCTTCATGCCATTAGTTAGACACACAAAAACTCATTCAGGCCAAACAATATCTTCACCCAAATCTCAAAAAATGTAGCATTCATCCTTCTCCTCCACCTAATTCACCTCCTCCATGAAAGACACACATCCTATTTCTCCTCCTTCCATTGATAAAACTTGGCCCAATTCCTCATCATCTCCCATGATTAATGCACCGCCCATAAATACACCACAAACGTGCCAGCCATTATTATGGTTGTGCCTTCATCTGCATCTATGCCTCGTCTTGGAGAAGAGGATCTTAAAAATCAACAGAATCTCTACTCCAGAATTCCCCAAAAGAATTTTGAGAAATGGCTGCTTCTGCATCTGCATCTTGGAAAAGTGGAGTTCGAGAATCAGCAGGTTCCTCTACTTCAGCATTCATCAGGAGAAGGAGCTACTGCAGATGCTGCTTCTACGAGAAGGAACCGAAATCGTCCCGGAAATCCAAGTAAGATCTTATATATATATATATGTGCGTGGGTTTTGATTGTTTGATCTGTTTATTTGTTATTAATTATGTGACGTTTGTAAATGACAGATCCTGATGCGGTGGTTGTTGCACTCTCTCCTGAATCTCTTACTGCCAAGGATCATTTTATATGTGAGCTGTGCGACAAGGGTTTTCCTCGGGAACAGAACTTGCAACTCCACAGAAGAGGGCACAATCTGCCCTGGAAGCTCAAGAAAAAGACAGATCAGAAGGTGCAGAAGAAGGTGTACATCTGCCCCGAAATCGGTTGTGCGCGCCCACCATGATCCAGCAAGGGCTCTCGGAGATCTGACTGGAATCAAGAAGCATTTTTCTAGGAAACATGGTGAAAAAAAATTCAGTTGCACCAGGTGTCACAAGAGGTATGTTGTGCTGTCTGACCTGAAAGCTCATAGCAAGATCTGTGGAACCACGGAGTACAAATGCGAGTGTGGTACTACCTTCTATGTGTAATTTTTAGGGGCCATTTAGATATATTTAAAATAATTGCTTCCTGTTAGAAATAAAAAAAGTGTAGTAGAATTAGAAGCAAGTTAAGAGTTATGAGTGATTAAAATATTTGAGAAAGAAATACAAACTTTGAAATTAAAGCTTGTATATTTCTCAAATTTTTATAAGTATTCTATTCTTGACTTTTTACATAATATTCATTTTTCTCTTGTTTGTGATCTATTAAACTGAAGTGTTTGTATGTATGATTTTTGATTACATGCCGATTGGTGTTAATCATAAACCGGGGATTCTAACTCCATTTATACCGGCCCGTCAATTTCCAACTACAATTAATTATGTAAAATAATAATTTTTGTAAGAAAATTTGCCAACAAAAATTATTATGTAAACAAAATTGGGTAGTAAAAAGTGGAAGACACAAAAAGTTATATTAGTTAGTTAATTAATTATTATATACTCAAAATTGCAATCGAAAAATTGTTCAAACACCTTTATCTCTAAACACTCATGAGAAGGAGTAGAAATTTTCACAAATAAGTCAAGATTTTCTTTTGGGACAAATACCCACGTAATTATGGTGTGAAGTTAAAATGAGTGGTGATCCTATATACTTAAAGAAAATTACAAAAATATCCATAAAACCCATGCATGCGAAGTTAAAATGAATAATCATCCTAAAATATTTAGAGAAAATTACAATATATCCATGTTTTCAAATATATTTTGAGAAATTAATATGTTAAAAATTATACATAAGTGGTTGTAACTTTGTTAAAAAAAATTGATTAATTTTCTGCTTGTAAGAATTATAATTAAAATTGCATATATAATTATAGTGTATTTTTAGAAAAAAATTATAATTTACTTCTTTTTATACGGAAAATCCTAAAATTCTGTGAGTATAGGTTAGTTGCGCTAAACTTTTCTTATCAAACATTTGACCCAAGTTTTCCTAATCAAATATGTATTTAAATTTTATTTAAAAAATATATGTATTTAAATTTTCAGTATGATTAACCCAAAGTGGGTCCATCCTACTTTGGTTTGGCCCACAACCAAACTAGGTTGTTCTGACATTCTGACAACAAGTTTTAATAAGGTAATATTGGGCCCCCAATCCATCTTTCCTCGAAAAAGTTGCTCATAAATACCCACAAATGCTCAGCATTTTTATCTTTCCCACTTCTATCGTTCTTCATCTCACAGTCACACACTCATAGACCACAGGGCAACTCCTCCTTCTCACAATTCTGTAAGATCTTGCATATATCTCTTTTTTTTCTTCGGTTGCTTTTATATGTTTTCATTAATCAATCATCAGTTTATATATATGAACACTTTATATAACATTTGTTCTGTTCTATGCTTGTTTATGTGTGATTAGTATATCATTAAGAAGTGTTGTATAATCTGAGGTTAAGTTGAACCCTAGCTATGATAGATGCATGATTCCCCAACCCCAAATAGATTATTTAATTGCTCTTCCCCTTATTGAGTTGTGCTAATTAACAATTACATGTGAGGCATGATTATGTGTATTTTTTGAACCAATATCTAATTACTATCGGAAGTTGAATTTAGATGGTTGTGATTTATCCAATAAGGACATGAAATTCTCAATGGAAATAGGTAGAATGGATTGTTTGGAAATCAGGATGATGTGTTTAATGTATGTAATTTGCATGATACCATGGAAATACGCTTGATTGTATTTTTAGAGAATCCATTAATACTCGGAAGAGGTTATTAGTATTTTATAGGGCACATCTTTCCTCTTGAGTAATTGTAGGCTGAAAAAGGTCACATGTCTTACTAATTTGATGTACTAGTTATAAATAGTATCTTATTAATATTTTAGATAATTATAAATAGAATTTATCATTTTAATATGGTAATAAGTGATGTGTAATATTTTTACACACTTCTTACCGACGATCGACAAATATAGACATCCATAAATATAGACATCCATAGAAGCTTGACTATAATTATAGATAAGGGGTGTGTATGGCTAGAGTGTTGTTTTTTAAAGGCCTTCAACTATAATTTTTATATGTTGCATGACAAATGAACTTTTAGCTAAGGGTTTCACATGGATGGAGATAGCTCTTAGAGTTTAGTAAAATATTGTTGAGAAATAATGAATACACGAGTGGACAAACATTATCAAGAACAAACTAAAATCTAATAGATATCTTTTGATACGTTTAAGATATTATATGTAGGAGTTTCAAAATGAATAATAAAATATCTCAACCGATGATTTGAATGGTTGATTTGATAATATCTAGGATCATATTAATAGATTCGATTATATATATTCGATATATATAGATTTGTTTATATATAATTTCAAAAGTAATAGTAAAATTTTATGTACATAGACATTTTATAATATAACATACAATATTATCTCTCATTCATTACCATAATAGTAGCTGTAATTGAGATTTTTTTTTATGATATCTGGCCTAATGCATTTATGACTTTTTGTAGATATAATGACCGCTTCATGCCATTAGTTAGACACACAAAAACTCATTCACGCCAAACAATATCTTCACCCAAATCTCAAAAAATGTAGCATTCATCCTTCTCCTCCACCTAATTCACCTCCTCCATGAAAGACACACATCCTATTTCTCCTCCTTCCATTGATAAAACTTGGCCCAATTCCTCATCATCTCCCATGATTAATGCACCGCCCATAAATACACCACAAACGTGCCAGCCATTATTATGGTTGTGCCTTCATCTGCATCTATGCCTGGTCTTGGAGAAGAGGATCTTAAAAATCAACAGAATCTCTACTCCAGAATTCCCCAAAAGAATTTTGAGAAATGGCTGCTTCTACATCTGCATCTTGGAAAAGTGGAGTTTGAGAATCAGCAGATTCCTCTACTTCAGCATTCATCAGGAGAAGGAGCTACTGCAGATGCTGCTTCTCCGAGAAGGAACCGAAATCGTCCCGGAAATCCAAGTAAGATCTTATATATATGTGCGTGGGTTTTGATTGTTTGATCTTTTTATTTGTTATTAATTATGTGATGTTTGTAAATGACAGATCCTGATGCGGTGGTTGTTGCACTCTCTCCTGAATCTCTTACTGCCAAGAATCATTTTATATGTGAGCTGTGCGACAAGGGTTTTCCTCGGGAACAGAACTTGCAACTCCACAGAAGAGGGCACAATCTGCCCTGGAAGCTCAAGAAAAAGACAGATCAGGAGGTGCAGAAGAAGGTGTGCATCTGCCCCGAAATCGGTTGTGCACGCCCACCATGATCCAGCAAGGGCTCTCGGAGATCTGACTGGAATCAAGAAGCATTTTTCTAGGAAACATGGTGAGAAGAAATTCAGTTGCACCAGGTGTCACAAGAGATATGCTGTGCTGTCTGACCTGAAAGCTCATAGCAAGATCTGTGGAACCAAGGAGTACAAATGCGAGTGTGGTACTACCTTCTATGTGTAATTTTTAGGGGCCATTTAGATATATTTAAAATAATTGCTTCATGTTAGAAATAAAAAAAGTGTAGTAGAATTAGAAGCAAGTTAAGACTTATGAGTGATTAAAATATTTGAGAAAGAAATACAAACTATGAAATTAAAGCTTGTATATTTCTCAAATTTTTATAAGTATTCTATTCTTGACTTTTTACATAATATTCATTTTTCTCTTGTTTGTGATCTATTAAACTGAACTGTTTGTATGTATGATTTTTGATTACATGCTGAATTGGTGTTAATCATAAACGGGGGAATCTAACTCCATTTATACCGGCCCGTCAATTTCTAACTAAAATTAATTATGTAAAATAATAATTTTTGTAAGAAAATTTGCCAAAAAAAATTATTATGTAAACAAAATTGGGTAGTAAAAAGTGGAAGACACAAAAAGTTATATTAGTTAGTTAATTAATTATTATATACTCAAAATTGCAATCGAATAATTGTTCAAACACCTTTATCTCTAAACACTCATGAGAAGGAGGAGTAGGAAATTTTCACAAATAAGTCAAGATTTTCTTGTGGGACAAATACCCACGTAATTATGGTGTGAAGTTAAAATGATTAGTGATCCTATATACTTAAAGAAAATTACAAAAATATCCATAAAACCCGTGCATGCGAAGTTAAAATGAATAATCATCCTAAAATATTTAGAGAAAATTACAAAATATCCATGTTTTCAAATATATTTTGAGAAATTAATATGTTAAAAATTATACAAAAGTGGTTGTAACTTTGTTAAAAAAAAATTGATTAATTTTCTGCTTGTAAGAATTATAATTAAAATTGCATATATAATTATACTGTATTTTTAGAAAAAAATTATAATTTACTTCTTTTTACACGGAAAATCTTAAAATTCTGTTAGTATAGGTTAGTTGCTGTAAACTTTTCTTATCAAACATTTGACCCAATTTTTCCTAATCAAATATGTATTTAAATTTTATTTAAAAAATATATGTATTTAAATTTTCAGTATGATTAACCCAAAGTGGGTCCATCCTACTTTGGTTTGGCCCACAACCAAACTAGGTTGTTCTGACATTCTGACAACAAGTTTTAATAAGGTAATATTGGCCCCCCAATCCATCTTTCCTCGAAAAAGTTGCTCATATATACCCACAAATGCTCAGCAGTTTTATCTTTCCCACTTCTATCGTTCTTCATCTCACAGTCACACACTCATAGACCACAGGGCAACTCCTTCTTCTCACAATTTGTAAGATCTTGCATATATCTCTTTTTTTTCTTCGGTTGCTTTTATATGTTTTCATTAATCAATCATCAGTTTATATATATGAACACTTTATATAACATTTTTTCTGTTCTATGCTTGTTTATGTGTGATTAGTATATCATTCAGAAGTGTTCTGTTCTGTATAATTATGTGTTTTTATTACCTCTTGTGTTTTGTTAGTTTGATTATGAGCGAGTAGATGTATAATCTGGTGTTAAGTTGAACCCTAGCTATGATAGATGCATGATTTTCCAACCCCAAATAGATTATTTAATTGCTCTTCCCCTTATTGAGTATCCAACCCCAAATAGATTATTTAATTGCTCTTCCCCTTATTGAGTAGTGCTAATTAACAATTACATGTCAGGCATGATTATGTGTATTTTTTGAACCAATATCTAATTACTATCGGAAGTTGAATTTAGATGGTTGTGATTTATCCAATAAGGACATGAAATTCTCAATGGAAATAGGTAGAACGGATTGTTAGGAAATCAGGATGATGTGTTTAATGTCTGTAATTTGCATGATACCATGGAAATAGGCTTGATTGTATTTTTAGAGAATCCATTAATACTCGGAAGAGGTTATTGGTATTTTATAGGGCACATCTTTCCTCTTGAGTAATTGTAGGCTAGTTTAGGTCATAGTCTCAGTAGATAAGATCTTATTAAATTAGAATATTTATATTATTAATTAAAATACTATTTTTTTATACAGTATATAAAAAATCGGTAAACCATTCGGTTTTCGGTTAATCGAGGTTTAAAAACTGTAAAAACAAAAATTTGGCTATCGAAAACCAAACCGAAATTTAAAATTTGGTTAACCAAACCGAAATTATTTTAGTTTTCAGTTCGGTTAGTAAAAACCGAACCGAATGCACACCCCTACCTAGGAGAAGTTATATGTACTCAAGACCTATATGAACTTGAGATCCAAAAAGATGAGGAAATGGAGAAAGGATCAAAGAAGGGAAAGACTGTGGCCTTGGTTGCATAAAAGAATGAAGAACATGGGACCACACTTTAGAATTTGAATACTAAGGATACACCAAGTATGAAGGCTTGTAAAGGGAGGACAGAAATGGAAAGCTGATAGAAGAGGATGATGAATCTTCTACACACAAGCTGAGCTTGATGATATTGATGAACATCTGGCTTTTTGTCTTATAAAGTTCTCCAAAGCTCAAGTTCACGAGAAACTCTATAACCTCTAAACCATTTAGAAGGAGTAGTCATCCAAAATCATCAAACTTGGTTGACAGATCAAAATTTAAATGTTACAATTGTGGTCTACTTGGTCAATTCTCTAATGAGTGCATAGAACCCATAGCTGAAAGGAAAAGCTCCTCAACTGAAAATATTGATTACAGAAAGAAATACTTTAAGCTCCTAAAGCAAAAGAGAAGAGAATTCATCACTATGGAGAAAGTCTGGGCGGCTGATGGAGATGATTCAGATGATGATCTTCTTGTGAATATTGCCTTGATAGCTAAAGAGACGAATCAGAAGCCAAACCTATAAGCAGTTGACAGTTAAAAACCACTAACACTTCTGAACTTTCTAATATTGAATGCTAGAAAAATATTGATGACATGTCAAATGAAATATAAAATCTATAGTTTCTCTAAATCATTAACCAAAGGGATTTATCTAAATGAGCTCCTATATAGGGAATGTGACATAAAATGCTCCTCCAACAGTGTTACACGGATTCCCTAAATCCCCAAGACATCCTCAATATCACTAGTTAGTTCTAATTTTTTTGCGGAATCCCTAAGACATCGTTCGGTCATATTTTTTGGTAACCAGTAATCATTCCCTATTTCATTTTTTGGAATAAAATTCAATTTTACGGGGTCCATGTCGGAGACTGTTCGCACAAAATCACGCAAGCGTACGTGGTCACAAGTAATATAGAATATACTTCAAGTTCGTTCCCACAGAGACTGGTGTATTCAGAAATATGCACTTATGCACCAATGTATGATTATTATTCAATGCTTAGACAAATATCAAATTGGGTTTGGTTTTCTACTTAACTAATCCTATTTGAATTATGAAACTAAGAATTATCAACTAAGAGAATAACGATTTACTAATGAGAATAAAACATGGGATTCTAGCTTCATTAACAACTTCATTCAGAATTCTACCTTATTCGATTGTAATGGTTGATAACTAATCAGATAACACGAGACTGATACACGCTAACTGTCGTTATACGTGCACCATACTGCTACACATCCACAATTAAGATAGAAGGTAAACAGACACCAATTATGCTTAGACTCTATATGTCTATAGAATTTGAAAACATAACGGTTGAAGAGCAAGTTATCTATCAAGATTACATAGGGCGATGCAAGATGGGTAAAATCACATCACAAGTCATGTTATCGAACACGAAACCTATGCTCGCATGGCAAGTTCTAAATCAATATATTCACTGTCGCTTCAATAAAGATTAACAAGCAATCTTAGATGTTAGCTACGCATCCAAGACGAATAAGCACAACCAATACGAGGAAATCAAACCATCACATATGAACAAGGCAATTTAACTACTGAAATTCATCGATAAATCCGCTAAAATCCCATGACAATGATTAGTTCATAATCGAACTTCTCATCATCATGGGTTCGAATGTAAACATGGTACTGAATAGGAAAAACAAAATCAAAGTACTAGAACAAGAGTTAAGAAACAAATCCGAAACGAGCATCCAAAGTTACGCCTACTTCGAAGAATTACAAAAGTAAAAGCTATGAAATTCGATCTTGATCTTCTCCGTAGCCGTCACGTGCTCCTTGGAATGATTCTAGGTTCTTGCTTTTGTCCCCCCAAGCCTTTCTTAAACTTCCCCAGCGATCGGGCCTTGGAACGGATCAGAAACGGGCAAACGGGCTTAAATTCGCTGCCAGTTTGGTGCGGGTGCGCCAGATTTGGGGCAGGTGCGCCAGCGGGGCAGGTGCGCCAGATTTGGGGCGGGTGCCCCAATTCAGCAGCCCACTTCTTTGTCCCTAACTTTTGACTCGTGCATCCGATTGCTTCGCCGTTTTTTTTCAATGAAAGCTATGAATCTCCTCTTCGTTCTCCTCCCAAGAAACCTACACAACATCACACTAAAACATATCAAAAACATCAAAAACTTGAGGCCAGATCATCCATTTAAGTCAAAACGAAGGCTTCCAAGTGGATATAAAATCCACTTATCACACCCCCAAACTTAAACCGATGCTTGTCCTCAAGCATAGACACACACACACAAATACTGATAATGCAATGCATGAATGCAACTAAATGCCTACATCTAAGCGAATCATGAAGTGTAATCCTTGTTAACATAGCATCCTCAAAATATGCAACATTCTCGGCATTCATCTCTTTCACATATTAGCCATGTCCTCTTCCACTACAAGTGTGAAGTGCATCGTGTGTGCTAGCATGCTCTCTAGTGAAACAAAACAATGACTATCAAACTTCAACAAAGTCCTCACTATGAGCCGTTAATCAGAATAAGGTTTAAACACTTCTTTACTAAAGAGTCAACTACCATTTAGGGTCACTAAAGAATTCCTATGCCTCTCCTATTTTTTTTTCTTTTTCTTGCTAAGTCTAAGGTTGGGACGCTTCTCAGTGTAAGTGAGTCACGACCGCCATTCGACTTCGCTTTTCTCCTCTTTTTTTTTCTCTCTTTTTTTTTTAATCAAGTAATTCTCCAGTAATCAAAGGTTGTGAAAGGTCACCAAGAATTGGCTTATTCTAATACATTTGCACTTAATACCAACACAAGTACATGGATCTTCCCTTTCACTTGACATTGCATTTTACCCATTGATCACAAAGGAGTACCTCATATTATTTTTTTTTTCTTTTTTTTTCTTTTTTTGAAAGGCATATTCATCCCTTAACTCCCCCAAACTTAAGATTTACAAACTCTAAGTGCAAAAAGGGAATACCCCAAACTCTACGCCTGACTCAACGCAAGGACTCAAGAAATAAGTTAGTCTAAGTCTTATCTCTAGAGCATAAGTGTAATTACAATTTTCACACAAGCAATTTCCAAATAACAAGGCATGACATATGAGCAAGACTACTAGCCAAGAAATTATGCACATAAACTCATCATAGGAAATCAACTTGAAAAACAACTTCAAGATTCATGCGAATGCAACTATATGAACTACTAACACATACTAAACACAAGCATATATAAAAAAAACGAAAATGAAAAAATGCACTAATATGCAAACAATATGAGTTAATATGCTAAACTACATGCAACATGCAACCTATATGCACACACTATATACTAGTCCTTAGATTACCACCCCCAAACTTAAAATCTTCAATGTCCTCATTGAAGGTGATAAAAAGGATCGAATGTACCGATAAGGAGTCAAAACGATCACTCTCCTCACCCTCATCGGGTGAAGAGTCAGCTGGAGGATAAATCATGTCAACACCGAACACAGGCCACTCCACGCCTACGCCCGTAGCACGAAAAGCAGTCCCCAACGCCTGTGTCAAATCCCTCGCAAAACGGCTATGCATATCATGCATAGTATCCATACGCCTCGCGAGCCGCCTAAACTGTGAATCACTTAAGAGATCTGGAGGTAGTTTGAGTTCGAGTTCGGGAGCTTCTTCAATAAATGGAGTACGATGCTCTTGAGAATTTTCAAGCTCTGCTACTCCTTCATCTTCGAAATCAGAATCCCCTGTTAAGACTCTCTCAAAGGTACTTGGCCTTAGATTTTGCCCCGTCTCAGAATTTTCAACAGCTTCTAGTGGCTCCACCTTAAAGCATTCTTCTTCGTCGGTTGGAAATTTCATTGCGTTGAACACCTTAAAAGTGACACTCTGATCTTGAACTCTCATTGTAAGCTCTCCTTTTTGCACATCGATCAAAGTTTGGCCTGTAGCTAAGAACGGCCTCCCCAAGATAATGGGAATCTGCTTATCCTCCTCGAAGTCTAGAATGACAAAATCAGCAGGAAATATGAGCTTATCCACCTTAACCAAGACATCCTCCACTATACCTCGTGGGTAAGTGATGGACCGATCAGCCAGTTGTAATGACATGTTCGTAGGTTTCGGCTCCGGCAGCCCAAGTTTCTTGAGGACAGACAACGGCATCAGATTGATACTAGCTCCCAGGTCACACAAACACTTGTCGAAAGATAACTTGCCAATAGTACACGGGATTGTGAAACTTCCCGGATCTTTCAGCTTCGGTGGCAATTTCTGCTGCAACACAGCACTACACTCCTCGGTCAAAGCCACAGTCTCCAATTCCTCAAGTTTGAGTTTCCGAGATAGAATACCTTTCATGAACTTAGCATAACTCGGCATTTGTTCTAGAGCCTCCGCGAAAGGTATGTTGATTTGTAGTTTCTTGAAAACTTCTAGAAATTTAGCGAATTGCTTATCGAGCTTATGCTTCTGAAGTCTCTTCAGAAAAGGTGGAGGTGGATATACTTGCTTGACCCCAATATCAGCCTTCGGGCTAGATTTCTCGGCTGAATCCTTGCTTGCTTCCTCGTTGACCTTATTCTTGTCAGCCTCAACAACAGTTTTTTCACTATCAGACTCAGATGAGAGCACGGGTGTTTCAAGCTGTTGATCACTCTCTTCCTTGTTTCGCTATGTTGCTGATTCTTTATCCTTCGTAACCTTTCCGGACCTCAAGGTGACAGCCTGTACCTGTTCCTTCACTTCCTTCTTGCCCGGATTGGCCTCAGTATCACTAGGAAGAGTTCCTTGTGGTCTATTAATCAACGCATTAGCAATTTGCCCAATCTGATTCTCCAAAGTCTTGATTGACACCGATTGGCTTTTCACCATTAGTCTTAATTCTTCCAATTCCGATCTTTCATTGGAAGACTGTCCAGCCACCCCATGATTTTGTTGCTGGAATCCGGGTGGATGGAATTGCTGCCTCGGTGCAAACTGTTGTTGAAAACCAGAAGGGTTAAAAGGTCTAGATCCTTGCTGCTGAAACTGTTGCTGTTGTTGTGGCATGTAGTTCTGATTATTGCTCCAGCTGAAATTCGGATGATTCCGATTATTGGGATGATAAGTGGCCGGAGCAGGCTGTTGCGACCTCTGAAAGTTGGTCACAAACTAAGCGGATTCGCTTGATATAGCACACTGATCCGAAGAATGTGCCCCAGCACAGAGCTCGCAGACTGAAGGTGGCTGCTGATTTCCTAGATTTGCCAAAGAATCCACCTTCATAGTAAGAGCCTTAAGCTGAGCAGCTATGGCTGAAGTAGCATCAACATCCAAAATCCCTGCTACCTTGCCTTGATGAAGACGCTGAGTAGGATTCTGATATTCATTCGCGGCCATCATCTCGATCAACTCATAAGCCTCATCATAGCTCTTAGCCCATAGAGCTCCACCTGATGTAGCATCGAGCATTGGCCTTGATTGAGGACCCAACCCATTGTAAAAACAATTTATCACCATCCAATTAGGCATCCCATGATGTGGGCACTTTCGAAGCATCTCCTTGTAGCATTCCCAAGCTTCACATAAAGTTTCACCAGACAACTGAGAGAACTGAGTGATAGCATTCCTGATTGCAGCGGTTTTAGCCATAGGGAAGAACTTAGTAAGAAATTTCTGAGCCAGATCCTCCCATGTTGTAATAGATCCTGCAGGAAGAGAATGCAACCATCCTTTAGCTTTATCCCTCAGAGAAAATGGGAACAACCTCAATCTGATGGCATCGTCCGTAACACCATTGAACTTGAAAGTGTCGCAGATCTCAATGAAGTCCCGAATATGAGTATTAGGATCCTCAATCGGAGAACCCCCAAACTGTACTGAGTTCTGCACCATCTGAATAGTGCTCGGTTTGATCTCGAAGGTGTTGGCCTGAATTGCTGGCCTGACAATGCTCGATTGAATGTCATTGATTTTAGGCTCAGAGAAAGCCTTCAGAGCCTTAGGAATATTCACAGCTGGTGGTTGATCAACCATCGTATCAATCTCTATCGTTTCTTCCTTAATTAATGCTTCCTTACGAGCCTGAGAACGTGTTCGCATACACGTCCCTCAAGTACCTGAAACACGCACAACGAACTAAAGTGAGAAAAGAATCCAAGTCACTGAACTTTAACGACCACTAATGACAAGCACATAAACTAAAATATAACACCGAGTCCCCGGCAGCGGCGCCAAAAACTTGTTCGCACAAAATCACGCAAGCGTACGTGGTCACAAGTAATATAGAATATACTTCAAGTTCGTTCCCACAGAGACTGGTGTATTCAGAAATATGCACTTATGCACCAATGTATGATTATTATTCAATGCTTAGACAAATATCAAATTGGGTTTGGTTTTCTACTTAACTAATCCTATTTGAATTATGAAACTAAGAATTATCAACTAAGAGAATAACGATTTACTAATGAGAATAAAACATGGGATTCTAGCTTCATTAACAACTTCATTCAGAGTTCTACCTTATTCGATTGTAATGGTTGATAACTAATCAGATAACACGAGACTGATACACGCTAACTGTCGTTATACGTGCACCATACTGCTACACATCCACAATTAAGATAGAAGGTAAACAGACACCAATTATGCTTAGACTCTATATGTCTATAGAATTTGAAAACATAACGGTTGAAGAGCAAGTTATCTATCAAGATTACATAGGGCGATGCAAGATGGGTAAAATCACATCACAAGTCATGTTATCGAACACGAAACCTATGCTCGCATGGCAAGTTCTAAATCAATATATTCACTGTCGCTTCAATAAAGATTAACAAGCAATCTTAGATGTTAGCTACGCATCCAAGACGAATAAGCACAACCAATACGAGGAAATCAAACCATCACATATGAACAAGGCAATTTAACTACTGAAATTCATCGATAAATCCGCTAAAATCCCATGACAATGATTAGTTCATAATCGAACTTCTCATCATCATGGGTTCGAATGTAAACATGGTACTGAATAGGAAAAACAAAATCAAAGTACTAGAACAAGAGTTAAGAAACAAATCCGAAACGAGCATCCAAAGTTACGCCTACTTCGAAGAATTACAAAAGTAAAAGCTATGAAATTCGATCTTGATCTTCTCCGTAGCCGTCACGTGCTCCTTGGAATGATTCTAGGTTCTTGCTTTTGTCCCCCCAAGCCTTTCTTAAACTTCCCCAGCGATCGGGCCTTGGAACGGATCAGAAACGGGCAAACGGGCTTAAATTCGCTGCCAGTTTGGTGCGGGTGCGCCAGATTTGGGGCAGGTGCGCCAGCGGGGCAGGTGCGCCAGATTTGGGGCGGGTGCCCCAATTCAGCAGCCCACTTCTTTGTCCCTAACTTTTGACTCGTGCATCCGATTGCTTCGCCGTTTTTTTTCAATGAAAGCTATGAATCTCCTCTTCGTTCTCCTCCCAAGAAACCTACACAACATCACACTAAAACATATCAAAAACATCAAAAACTTGAGGCCAGATCATCCATTTAAGTCAAAACGAAGGCTTCCAAGTGGATATAAAATCCACTTATCAGAGACAGCGGGGCAGTCGTTACACCTTTCGTGCAAAGAGCCTCTAGAACAAGGAGGGGGCGATCAACCATCCACTCCCGAGATTCATATTGATCGATTGATCTCCGCACGCTTCGCTTGCTCCTTCCCCGTGTCTACTAGTGCTCCTGTCCAGAGCGAAGAAAGGGCGAAAAAGCGCCGCCGAAGCTATTTGTTGTTTTTGGCATATTGCTTACCACTAGGTTGGATCGGATGTCAACCAAGATGCTCGCCACATTTTGGCTAGATTCAAATTTGGCCTGAGATACGATATAAGGAAAGAGTTGCTTCGCAACCCCTTTCTAGTGTGGAACATGGTTTTCAAGTGGCCTTAGATACGGAGGAGTACTTACGTGTGCGAACAACCGTCTTATATTTATAAATAGAATTATTAAAATAAAAAATTTGTATAAATTGTATAATTGGAATTTTCCCATTCTAGTTTTGTTTCTTGAAAATAGAATTTCTTATTTTGAAGTAAAATGTATCGAAAAAATAAAAATAGTGGCCGGGAAGGTTATAGTAGCCAGATTCATTGGAATCGTTAGTTTATACATTGGAGAAAAACTTTGTTATTAATAGACTAGGAAAGGAAAACAGAATAACTGAAAGAAAGGAAATCTATTAGTTATTTGTCAAAATTTCATTCATTAAATGACCATAATTACGGGGGGTAGCTCCGAGTTTTTGAATGGTCTTTAATCTCATTTATATCTCTTTCTATACTATTGACCCCCACTATTTTATAGATCTTAGGTAATTTATCCCCGGTATAGATTACCCCTTTTATAGTTGAAATACATAATTATGATAAGAATCATGATAAATAGTGAAACTCCTCTTTATTGGTTTAAATATATTATTATAATAAAATGAGAAATAAATATAGAAATTGTTGTTGGAAGTTGACATACAAATTAGTAATGCTGAATCACTAAGATTTTTATTTCATAATATATAAAAGAAAATGCATTAGAACACTTTTAAAGTACTTGCTCTAAATAATATTTACATCATCTTCGTGTCTGGGTTCCGTTTTTCCATCCACAGACCTTCATATTTTTATCATACTTTAGAAAGTTTGGAACTTGATGCCCATATACTAATCCTAAAAAACAACCTTCATCTTTGAATATATTTTCAGTCATGACTCCAACTTCTTCTTGTTAAAATAAAAATACGATTTCTCTTTTTTCGGTAATCAACGTTTTTTCTAAGCCATAAAGAAGGATCTTTCACGTTTAAATTGCAATCACACCCCTAGTAATTAATTGCCAAATACTTAAAATGATTCCTTCCTAAAAAAGAACATGTTTTCTCTTCTTATTCAAAATCTATCGTCATTTTAACTTTATGTTCACACTTATTTGATCACCAAAATATGTTGGTTATCATAATAGATGGTGTTAAACTCTAGCTAGCTTCTTTTCACATGTGTGATGTTATTAATTATATTAAATCCACTATCTACGTGTTAGCATGTGGTGTGAGCATAGAAGATATATATATGATTTCCTATAAAAGAATTTGAGATGATTTTTACCAACTATTCTCTTCGTCCCATCTAAATATTTATATTTGGATGGGACTTGAAAATTAAGAACATAAGTAAAATAATGGATGAAAGTAAGCATAATGAGTATAGTGATGGGACAATATGATATTTAATGCATAAACTACATATGGTGGATGCAAAATGAGTATAGTGAAGAGACCATTTAATATTTAATGCATAAACTAAATATGATGGATGTAAGTGCCTGCAGTTGATTTTTATATGGAGATTACTAACCCAAAAATTGTTCCCAAATACTTTTCCCAAATGCTAGTTTGCAGTGATTAATTAGTTCTACTTACGGTTAAAAATAATGGACCCCTATATGCACATAAACCACCTAATTACCTATATGCACATAAACCACCTAATTAGAATTAGTTCCACGTCATTTAATAAAATAATACGGGACAAGATTTGAGATAAATAATATTATTTTGATATATTATAAAGATTACTCTCTTTTGATAAGTTTTGTAATAAAAAAATCGAAATTGATATTTTTTAGGAAATAGTTGGGACGAGAACTATTTATTTATCCGGTATTTCTTAGACATATGCCTGATGTGCAGGGTTGTGTAGCATGGAGAAGAATAACCCCCAAAATACTGTTTCCAGACGTAGAGTGGTGCCCATAAAGATCAACTCCATTTCCATCGATTTTAGCGGTTACCAAATGCAGCAAGTTGGTGGAAACAATCATAATAGTCTACCAAGCAGGTTACCAATTAAACTTAAGTACTTTGCGTCTTCTTTCAAACTTCAGTGCAATGTGAATTGGCTCATGATCTTTTAATTAAGTTAATGTAGCAATTAGAATGCACATATATGACCAGAAAAAATTAAAATCAAAACATGTGTGCAGGAATGACTCTAGGAAATTGGCAAAATCTGGAGAGGACGGCGCTGAAATAAAGGCAAATGAAAATTCTGTGGAGCATAGTTCTGGTAAAATCTGCTCTGTTTTGTTATGTGTTTTGCCTCGGTTTTGTGCTTATATGTGGCTGACTATTGTTGTAAAATCCCTTGTGTTGATAGTCAGTAGGCTTATGTACAATATAGATTAGGATTTGTGGTTTGGTTGTTGATTTATGGAGTTTTGAAGGGAGCTAAGGTGGAAGGAGACACACACACACACTATGGCAGAATTTTTGTACTAGATAAACTAAGGGAGTTAGGTATGTTTTGATTAGGCCTTCATAGGCCTGAGTTCCCTGGAGTTGGGACTTGGTTTGTACAAGTCTCCAGTAGCTTTAGAAGTAATAAAAACATCCATTTAGATAGGTGCAGACACTCATTTCAGAGAGCAACACAGAACAGGGCACTTTGTAGTGTAATGCATCTTTGAGTGATCAAAACTATGTCGTTGGTGAGGCTTTCATGGGGCCTTACTTTAGATAAGTCTAATGAAGTCTTAGGAAGCTTAACAAGTCATTAGAATGGCTAATTGAATTAGTTAATGAGGTTTTAAGTGAGTGAAATCAGGGCAGTGTACACAGCAGAGGAGGCTGTTCTGTGCCAAATTGGCATGGAGGCCTAGGGAGGCCTGAGCAAGGCCTTAGTGTCAAAAAAAATGCACAACTTAGATTTAGGTCTTAGGTATCCAGAGAAGTCAATATTTCACCAAGGTACAAGGTGGAAACGGTTGTTTTTTCCAAGGCACTCCATGTGCCAAAGTGCCTAAGCAGAGTAGTCACTCGAATGCATTAGTTTTTAAAGGTCCTTGTAAGCAAGGCCTTTGAGTCACACCACTTCATAAAGTTAGTTTAGGATCATATCAACCTGTAGAAATTAAATTAGAGTGAATGTCTTAAGTGGAGATGCCTCATTTCTACTAAAATACACAAGTGTCACCTAGAGAGTCACATTTTAGAACCAAGTTGGGATGCATTGCATATGAGTATGTCATCAGTGAGGCCTTGACCTCATATTGAGTTCATGAGTTAGTTTTAAGTCATATAAGATAGTTCAAGTTAGTTTAGATCAATGCACTTAGTATAGATGCATCATTTTTGCCAAGGCACACAAGTGCTGCCAAGGTAAGCACTCTAGTAAGTCAAGTAGGATGCATTCCATTGGTGAGTCTTGTGAGGTGGGGGGACAAGTGTGCCTTACTCTTATTTGGTTAAGTTAAAGTCAGTAGGGTGTAATTAGGAGGTGTTGGTCTTAGACCTTATGTGTTACTTGACTAATTGCTTAAGTGACTTAAGGAATTACTAAGTAATATTAACTAAGTAATAGTATGCCATGCCTTACTTGTTATGTGCATTACTTGATGAATATGTTACTTGTTATTAATTAAGCTTTAGTTTATATATTTATATATGTGTATATATTTTACACACACACACACACACGAAAGGGTAGTTAGCATTGTGGTGACAAGGAACTCTCAAACTTACCTTTATACTTGCTTGTTGATTATATACCCTGTGAATGCATTATTACTGCTTATCTAGAACTGTATCACCTTATCATCACCCTATGATCAAACTTTAGAGTTCAATAGTACCCATAATACTTGAATTGACCTTTTCATACAATATCACCTTACACCCACATGAATATCTTCTAATAGTCCCTTGATGCATATTGAGAACTTGAGATCCCACATTAAACTGAATTATCTCTTTTGGAACCCTGATCTTAATAACATTCCCTTATTTTAGAAAGATCCTTTAAATCTTGAAAACACTTTTGCTTAGTAGCTTGTCCTTGATCAAGACCCTTTTTTATTGAAATGGAATTAAATTGATTTGACTTAAAAAGGAATTGGATGGTATTTTTCTAATAAGACTGAGGCGCCAGTCATTTAATTTAATTGCAGCATCAGTAGCGGGCAGCCTGATGTCTGTATATGGCCAATGTGTGCCGAGGATCCTCCCTGGTTGAATCACTTTATGTGCTTCGGAGCTTGATGTGGGCTGATCACCCCTCAATGCTCGTGGCGCTGTGTGATTCCAATTCCAATAAACTCGTTATGTTTTGCACCTTTACTTGAGATTATACCTTGTGATATCCATTGTTATTGTTGCACTTGTTTATATTGCATACTGTGAACTGTTATATATACTGCTTTCACTTGCTGAGCTTTTTGCTCATTAATTGTATTGTTTATTATAACCCTTCAGTGAAACCCGAGGATGGCTCGATTCAAGCAGACCGCCCGTAAGACCACCTCAGGATCGGGTATTGCCTACCGCCGTATGATGGAGCAGGTTGGGAACTTGTAGTTCCCTAACTTTATCTTTTAAGACTTTTGGGGATTTAAAACTTGTAGTAATGACTTAGAATTTTATTTTGGTTTGTAATAACTTTAGATGTTGTTCATACTCATTCCTGGTGATTCCGGGGATTGTGGATTTAGACTTGTAGTTCTTATATTTAAGATTCTGCAGTATAATTATTATCGTATTATGCATGCTTTAGTCGGTTATTATTGTGGGTCCGTCACAATAATAAAGACAAGGAATTTAGGTATGTTATTGATAGCATGAATTAATGCTACTCAAACATTGGAAAAGAAGTGTAAGCATGTGTGGATCAAGGAAAAGAAAATCTTGAGTATGAAAACTCTTGTGGAAGAAACGAATAAATCAACCGATAATGATTATTCTTTGGAAAACAAACTATCAACGGATGAGAATTATCCATTGAGGAACCATAAATCAGTTGATAGAAAAGATAGAGCCTGTGAATAAAATAAAAAAAAGGTAAACAAAAATGCCAAAGTTGGTATTTGTTAGAAATATGTAGCTGATCAACACATAACATACTATTTGTAGTATCTGTGGATCAGATAATCCAACAACGGATGAGGTGTTGTAAAAAACTAGGTATTTTTTACTAGTAGTAGTTGATAGAATTATAAGTTAATCAATCGATAAGGTTTTGATCTATCAATGGATGTGTAGTTAGTTTGTCAAATTATAAATATTCGAAGTCATGTATAAATTACACAAGTGAAATGAATATCAACGACTAAATCAAGCCATCAATGAATTAGGAATAAAGATTCAACAACTGCTATTCAACCCATCAATGGCTAGTGGAAAAGAGCTATCAACTGATAAATCAACACTACTAGAAATATGCTAATATACATAAGTCAAATACTGATTTCCCCGAAAATCGTAACCGATGTTACAGTGGGCGATGTTAAAGGTACCTGTCTTTAACATCAGTTGTTAATAACTGATGTCTATTGTTGAATTTTACATCGATTATGTACACCTTAAATAATGTATATTATACTCTTTAACATCCCTGTAATCTAAATATCAAGTACATAATCAAAGCCTGTGAAGTACATAATCATGTCGTTTAGGTATTCTATGTGAAGATCCAATATCGATCAACTAATACACATCCATGTAATCTAAATATCAAGTACATAATCAAAGCCTGTAAAGTACATAATCATGTCGTTAGGTATTCTATTTGAAGATGAACTTTTGTGTCATTGAGGCCTTCTAAATGCACCACCACCTGCAGCAACTGGTCTAAGTAACTCACTGTTGCTATCTTTCTGAGGGGTTCTACATAAAATTCCAATCACTTGACCCTGGATAATGAATAGGACAACATGGCCTGAAGCAACTAAGTACCAAAATTAAAAGCTAGGACAAAAAATAAAATAGCAGTAACAAGTCTGGTACTTCAGCAGTTAAAAGAAAAAAGGTTATCTTTGGCTTAGTAGCTTGTACATTGATATGTATACTTCAACCCAATAGATCTTTACTTCAACGGCTGATTATTGACTCATCAATCGCTAATTTGAGAGCTATCAGTTGACAACTACAACAAAGAAAAAGGACAATGGTCACATGCATTGATCAGAAAAAGTACAAACCGTTTTGGAAGCTAAGCTATATATAGTCTTAGTCTGATGTTGAAGAACTTGAAGCTTACCATTCTAAACTACGCAACATGGAAATATTCAACAAAGCAATTTAGTCAAGAAAAGAAATATTTCCAATAATGTGCAAACAAGAAATTGAGTTCGGGTGTAGCCTTTTCTAGGATTATTTAGATAATTTATTTTTTGTCCAAGAAAAGTTGTAAACTTAATATATATAACCAAGTGTTGTGTATTATTTTCAAGTGTTCCAAAAAAAACTGAGAAAGAAGAGCAACTTGGAGTAGTCGGGCAAAATCTTGTAAAATTTAGCTCTTTCATCTCTTTGTATGCATCCGTGTTGAAAAACATAGAGAGTTCTTCAATATATAAAAATTCCACAAGTGGGAACCATCTCCACCTGAAAATTTTTAAAGAGTCTTGTTTAATTTCAAATTTCAGTTTAGCTTTAATATCTTTTTGTTCTCTCTTGAATACAATTAAGAAATTGTTAGTCCCGAAGTGATATAGAAAGGGAGTTGAATACGTAATTACAAAATTCTCGATTTAAATTTGTTTGCGGATAAGTTCGTTATGTTCGTTTAAATTGTAATCAATACTCCAGTAAGTTTATGGAATAAATTGTGTTTTATATATAAATCTCGAGGGTGCTATAAATCTAACACGTTGATTAACTGCAAATAATGGTCCACTAATTACAAGTTCTCTCAACAATTGTATCAATCTATCTTGACTATCTTTGCAGTGCACAATCTAAAGATGCAACAACATTTTTTTTTTGTTATAACGGCTCTGTCCTTCTACATCTTATACATCCATGTCTAATTAAGCTCCAAGTTTGAATTGTAGGCTTGCCACTTGTCCTTTCAAAAAACGATCTCTAGAAATAATAGTACTAGTGGTTGTTTTATTTGTCTTCTTGATTTATTTCAGATCAGTTTGAACAAAATTGTAAGTTCTCAATATATTTTCTACTTGTCGACAACATTACTTCACGACAACTAATTTGACTTGTCGATAAGTTCAATTCACAACAATTAATATTGATTTGTCGACATCTCCACTTCACGATAGGATTAATGGACTTCGCTACAAGTGACGTCATGATATCATATTATGAGTTTGCTATAGTAGACTCCATGATAACAATCATAGACTTTGTTGTAGATGATATCACTGTAGACTATAGAGATCCTGCGATATACATCATGAAAGGCTTTCGAATACTTGTCGATATCTTGAGTTTGTGATAAACCAAACTAGAGTTCTCCACATGCACTACAACACATCCTGGTTTTTTTTACGGCCATCTTTTGACGGATTGAGCGGGAACCAAAACTTTTGACGGATTGAGCGGGAACCAAAACTTTTGACGGATATGCTCATCATTTCCGCCAAATCATCCCATAAATACCGTATTATCGTAAAATATAATATAAATAATAAACAAAATTATATGTCAAATTATGGCTTGAACCTAATTGAAAAGATTATGATAAGAGATGATTGTAGGCTAAAAAAGGTCACATGTCTTACTAATTTGATGTACTAGTTATAAATAGTATCTTATTAATATCTAAAATAATTATAAATAGAATTTATCATTTTAATATGGTAATAAGTGATGTGTAATATGTTTACACATTTCTTACCGACGATCGATAAATATAGACATCCATAGAAGCTTGACTATAATTATAGATAAGGGGTGTGTATGGCTAGAGTGTTGTTTTTTAAAGGCCTTCAACTATAATTTTTATATGTGGCATGACAAATGAACTTTTAGCTAAGGGTTTCACATGGATGGAGATAGCTCTTAAAGTTTAGTAAAATATTGTTGAGAAATAATGAATACACGAGTGGACAAAAATTATCAAGAACAAACTAAAATCTGGCACATTCAATAGATATCTTTTGATACGTTTAAGATATTATATGTAGGAGTTTCAAAATGAATAATAAGATATCTCAACCGTTGATTTGAATGGTTGATTTGATAATATCCAGGATTATATTAATAGATTCGATTATATATATTCGATATATATAGATTTGTTTATATATAATTTCAAAAGTAATAGTAAAATTTATGTACATAGACGTTTTATAATATAAAATACAATATTATCTCTCATTCATTACCATAATAGTAGCTCTAATTGAGATTTTTTTTAATGATATCTGGCCTAATGCATTTATGACTTTTTGTATATATAATGACCGCTTCATGCCATTAGTTAGACACACAAAAACTCATTCAGGCCAAACAATATCTTCACCCAAATCTCAAAAAATGTAGCATTCATCCTTCTCCTCCACCTAATTCACCTCCTCCATGAAAGACAAACATCCTATTTCTCCTCCTTCCATTGATAAAACTTGGCCCAATTCCTCATCATCTCCCATGATTAATGCACCGCCCATAAATACACCACAAACGTGCCAGCCATTATTATGGTTGTGCCTTCATCTGCATCTATGCCTCGTCTTGGAGAAGAGGATCTTAAAAATCAACAGAATCTCTACTCCAGAATTCCCCAAAAGAATTTTGAGAAATGGCTGCTTCTGCATCTTGGAAAAGTGGAGTTCGAGAATCAGCAGATTCCTCTACTTCAGCATTCATCAGGAGAAGGAGCTACTGCAGATGCTGCTTCTATGAGAAGGAACCGAAATCGTCCCGGAAATCCAAGTAAGATCTTATATATATGTGCGTGGGTTTTGATTGTTTGATCTGTTTATTTGTTATTAATTATGTGACGTTTGTAAATGACAGATCCTGATGCGGTGGTTGTTGCACTCTCTCCTGAATCTCTTACTGCCAAGAATCATTTTATATGTGAGCTGTGCGACAAGGGTTTTCCTCGGGAACAGAACTTGCAACTCCACAGAAGAGGGCACAATCTGCCCTGGAAGCTCAAGAAAAAGAAAGATCAGAAGGTGCAGAAGGTGTACATCTGCCCCGGTGCGCGCCCACCATGATCCAGCAAGGGCTCTTTGAGATCTGACTGGAATCAAGAAGCATTTTTCTAGGAAACATGGTGAAAAAAAATTCAGTTGCACCAGGTGTCACAAGAGGTATGCTGTGCTGTCTGACCTGAAAGCTCATAGCAAGATCTGTGGAACCACGGAGTACAAATGCGAGTGTGGTACTACCTTCTATGTGTAATTTTTAGGGGCCATTTAGATATATTTAAAATAATTGCTTTCTGTTAGAAATAAAAAAAAGTGTAGTAGAATTAGAAGCAAGTTAAGAGTTATGAGTGAATAAAATATTTGAGAAAGAAATACAAACTTTGAAATTAAAGCTTGTATATTTCTCAAATTTTTATAAGTATTCTATTCTTGACTTTTTACATAATATTCATTTTTCTCTTGTTTGTGATCTATTAAACTGAAGTGTTTGTATGTATGATTTTTGATTACATGCCGATTGGTGTTAATCATAAACTGGGGATTCTAACTCCATTTATACCGGCCCGTCAATTTCCAACTACAATTAATTATGTAAAATAATAATTTTTGTAAGAAAATTTGCCAACAAAAATTATTATGTAAACAAAATTGGGTAGTAAAAAGTGGAAGACACAAAAAGTTATATTAGTTAGTTAATTAATTATTATATACTCAAAATTGCAATCGAAAAATTGTTCAAACACCTTTATCTCTAAACACTCATGAGAAGGAGTAGGAAATTTTCACAAATAAGTCAAGATTTTCTTGTGGGACAAATACCCACATAATTATGGTGTGAAGTTAAAATGAGTGGTGATCCTATATACTTAAAGAAAATTACAAAAATATCCATAAAACCCATGCATGCGAAGTTAAAATGAATAATCATCCTTAAATATTTAGAGAAAATTACAATATATCCATGTTTTCAAATATATTTTGAGAAATTAATATGTTAAAAATTATACATAAGTGGTTGTAACTTTATTAAAAAAAATTGATTAATTTTCTGCTTGTAAGAATTATAATTAAAATTGCATATATAATTATAGTGTATTTTTAGAAAAAAATTATAATTTACTTCTTTTTATACGGAAAATCCTAAAATTCTGTGAGTATAGGTTAGTTGCCGTAAACTTTTCTTATCAAACATTTGACCCAAGTTTTCCTAATCAAATATGTATTTAAATTTTATTTAAAAAATATATATGTATTTAAATTTTCAGTATGATTAAACCAAAGTGGGTCCATCCTACTTTGGTTTGGCCCACAACCAAACTAGGGTTGTTCTGACATTCTGACAACAAGTTTTAATAAGGTAATATTGGGCACCCAATCCATCTTTCCTCGAAAAAGTTGCTCATAAATACCCACAAATGCTCAGCATTTTTATCTTTCCCACTTCTATCGTTCTTCATCTCACAGTCACACACTCATAGACCACAGGGCAACTCCTCCTTCTCACAATTCTGTAAGATCTTGCATATATCTCTTTTTTTTCTTCGGTTGCTTTTATATGTTTTCATTAATATATCATCAGTTTATATATATATGAACACTTTATATAACATTTGTTCTGTTCTATGCTTGTTTATGTGTGATTAGTATATCATTAAGAAGTGTTGTATAATCTGAGGTTAAGTTGAACCCTAGCTATGATAGATGCATGATTCCCCAACCCCAAATAGATTATTTAATTGCTCTTCCCCTTATTGAGTTGTGCTAATTAACAATTACATGTGAGGCTTGATTATGTGTATTTTTTGAACCAATATCTAATTACTATCGGAAGTTGAATTTAGATGGTTGTGATTTATCCAATAAGGACATGAAATTCTCAATGGAAATAGGTAGAACGGATTGTTTGGAAATCAGGATGATGTGTTTAATGTATGTAATTTGCATGATACCATGGAAATACACTTGATTGTATTTTTAGAGAATCCATTAATACTCGGAAGAGGTTATTAGTATTTTATAGGGCACATCTTTCCTCTTGAGTAATTGTAGGCTGAAAAAGGTCACATGTCTTACTAATTTGATGTACTAGTTATAAATAGTATCTTATTAATATTTTAGATAATTATAAATAGAATTTATCATTTTAATATGGTAATAAGTGATGTGTAATATTTTTACACACTTCTTACCGACGATCGACAAATATAGACATCCATAAATATAGACATCCAAAGAAGCTTGACTATAATTATAGATAAGGGGTGTGTATGGCTAGAGTGTTGTTTTTAAAGGCCTTCAACTATAATTTTTTATATGTGGCATGACAATGAACTTTTAGCTATGGGTTTCACATGAATGGAGATAGCTCTTAGGTTTAGTAAAATATTGTTGAGAAATAATGAATACACGAGTGGACAAACATTATCAAGAACAACTAAAATCTAATAGATATCTTTTGATACGTTTAAGATATTATATGTAGGAGTTTCAAAATGAATAATAAAATATCTCAACCGATGATTTGAATGGTTGATTTGATAATATCTAGGATCATATTAATAGATTCGATTATATATATTCGATATATATAGATTTGTTTATATATAATTTCAAAAGTAATAGCAAAATTTCATGTACATAGACATTTTATAATATAACATACAATATTATCTCTCATTCATTACCATAATAGTAGCTGTAATTGAGATTTTTTTTTATGATATCTGGCCTAATGCATTTATGACTTTTGTATATATAATGAACGGCTTCATGCCATTAGTTAGAAAAAAAAA